>NW_016807882.1:584519-589305 GCF_001698545.2 Rhinopithecus bieti
CAGCCTCCCGAGTAGCTGGGACTACAGGCGCCCGCCACCTCGCCCTGCTAGTTTTTTGTATTTTTTAGTAGAGACGGGGTTTCACGGTGTTAGCCAGGATGGTCTCAATCTCCTGACCTCGTGATCCGCCCGTCTCGGCCTCCCAAAGTGCTGGGATTACAGGCTTGAGCCACCACGCCCGGCAATATTT
This sequence comes from Rhinopithecus bieti, assembly GCF_001698545.2. Lineage (NCBI taxonomy): Eukaryota > Metazoa > Chordata > Mammalia > Primates > Cercopithecidae > Rhinopithecus > Rhinopithecus bieti. Next base: position 584,710 of record NW_016807882.1, read on the forward strand.
TTTCTTAAATTTATAAAGGACTATTTTAGCAATGGTAACAGTAGTTGGAATAGGTTATTTTCTGTTTACTTTGATACTTAAAGGCCATCAGAAGAATGGACATTTTCCTTTAATTCCCTTCCCCCCTTCTGTTTTACATATAGTAAATTTCCAGAAGAAAATAAAAGGATTCAATGTATTTATCCTACGTGAAAATATATTTTCAAATCTAAAAGACTTTATTGAGAAATACTGTAATTATGCTCACCGATTTTACCTAGACAAAGCTGTATTTGTTGAAATATAAATAAATTTAATTCAGTTACTTTTCACCACTTAACCATTATCATCAAAAGCATGTATTAAAATATATTTCCACTTAACCTAGTTGTGGTTGCTATACATAAAATTTGATTAGATACAATTACTGGCTATGATTAGATTGTACAGAAAATCAGAAGTTTTGTACTGCAGTTTTCCAATGACTTAGCAATATAGGCAGATAATTTAGGCCAAATTACTCATCTTCACATATTTCAGCCAAATTTAAATCATAATAATTATTGTTATTATGATTTTCAGAGACAGGGTCCCACTCTGTCACCCAGACTGGAATGCAATGGAATGATCACAGGTCATAGTAACCTTGAACTCCTGGGCCGAAGCAATCCTTCCACCTTAGCCTTCCATGTAGACAGGAACACATACACTCACCACCAGGCTAGGGCAGTGTTTTCGTTTTTGGCAGAGACAAGATCTCGCTATGTTGCCCAGACTGGTCTGAAACTCCTGGGCTCAAGTGATCCTCCTGCCTCAGCCCCCTGAAACACTGGGATTACAGGTGTGAGCCATTGCACATGGCCATTCTTTTTAAATCTTAAAATCTGATATAGTTTGGATATTTGTCTCCATCCATATCTCATGTTGAAATGTAATCCCCAATGTTGGAGGTGAGGCCTGGTGGGAGGTGTATGGATCATGCGGGCAGATCCTTCATGAATGGCTTGAGCCATGCCTCTGGTGATACTCAACTTGAGCCAGACAGACCCAACTCTCGCTTGCTCCTGTTTTTGTCATGTGAAGTGTCTGCTCCTGCTTTGCATTCTGTTGTGAGTAAAATCTTCCTGAGGCCTCCCCAGAAGCAGATGCCAGCACTATGCTTCCTATACAGCCTATAGAACCATGAGCCACTTAAATGTCTAAGGGAACCAAGTGCTAACATCCAAGACACTGGGGAAAAAACCTCAGAGGCATTTTAGAAACCTAAGAGGCAATCCTTCTTATCACAGGCTCTGAGGCCTAGGAGGACAGAATGGTTTTGTAAGCCGGGCCCACGGCTTCACTGCTCTGTGCTGTCTTGAGGCACTGCTCCCTGCAACCCCACCATTCCAGCTCCAGCCATGGCTCAAAGGGCCCCCACGTGCAACACAGGCTGCCACTCCAAAGAGCACAAGCCATAAGCTTTGGCAGCTTCCAAATTGTGTTAAGCCTACAGGCAAATAGAATGCAAGAGTGAAGACTTGACAACCTCCATCTAGATTTCAGAGAATCTATGAGAAAGTCTGGGTACGCAGGCAGAAGCCTATCCCAGGGGTGGCCCTCATAGAGAACCTCTTCTAGGTTTGGAGGGAAAGTATGGGGTTGGCGGCCCCACACAGAATTCCCAGTGAGGAACTGCCTAGTGGATCTGTGGGAAGCAGGCCACCATCCCTACGGACCCAAGAATGGTAGATCCATTAGCAGCTTGCACCCTGTGCCTGGAAAAGCTGCAGGCATTCAGCAATCTCAGAGCAGACATGGGAGCTTTACCCTGCAAAGACACAGGGGCAGAGCTGCCCAAGGCACTAGGACTCTACCCCTCATACCAGTGTGTCCTGGATGTGGAACATGTAGTTAAAAGAGATTGCTTTGGAACTTTAAGATTTAATGACTTCCCTACTGGGTTTCAACCTTGCATGGGCTCTGTAGTTCCTTTCTTTTGGATGATATCTCCCTTTTGGAATGGGAATGTTTACCCAATGCATATATCCCCATTGTATATTAGAAGTAACTAAATTGTTTTTTTTGTTTGTTTATTTTATTTTATTTTATTTTATTTTATTTTACAGTCTCATAGGTGTGAGGGACTTGCCTTGTCTCTGATGAGACTTTGAACTTTAGACTTTTGAATTTACGTTGGAATAAGTAAAGATTTTGGAGGATTATTGGGAAGGCATGATTGTATTTTTCAATGTGGCAAGAACATGAGATCTGGTGGGACCAGGAGTGGAATTGCATAGTTTGGATTTTTGTCCCCATCCATGTTAAAATGAAATCCCCATTGTTAGAGGTAGGACCTGGTGAGAGGTGTTTAGATTATGGGATGAATCCCTCATAAATGGCTTGAACCATCCCCTTTGTGATAAGCGAGCTCCCACTCTGAATTCACATGAGATCTGGTCATTTAAAAGTGTGTGGCATCTCCTCCCCACACTCTCTCTCTCGCTCATGTTTTTGCTGTGTGAGGTGTCTGCTCCTGCTTTGCCTTCTGCCATGAGTAAAATCTCCCTGAGGCCTCCCCAAAAGCAGATGTTGGCACCATGCTTCCTGTACAGCCTGCAGAACTGTGAACCAATTAAACCACTTTTCTTATAAATTACCTGGTCTCAGATATTTCTTTATAGCAACACAAGAACGGCCTAATGCAATATCCTTACTTCACATATAAGAAAAATAATTCAGTCTTTAATCTATAAATAATTTGAGTGTCAGAATTCTTTTCCTCTCATTTATGTATTTTCATACATAGAAATATTCTTATAAAAACAAGACTAATATTAGATTATGATGTTGTGGGATGGAGAGTTTCTCAACTAAGATCTAATGTTCTACATTAGTTCCTTCATTTTGAGAGTCTTTGTAATCCTCAGCCACCAACTTCACCTGCAGAATTTCATATCATTGATTGTTAAAATTAAGTACTAGTATAAAAAATTATTTTCCCTGAAAACTACTGAACTCATGAAAAATAATATGGAATGAGAAATACAAACAAAGCTCAAGGTGGGGAAAGATTTTTAAATGAACATGAGCTTCTAGAGAGGTTGCAATCTGATACAAATGCTGTGAACCCCCAGAGGGAAACAGCAATGTGGAATTACCATTAGGTTTCTGAGAATGTGGAAACTATTTTACGTGCCAGGGTATGTGAAGCAAAGCCAAGTTCCCAAATGTGAAACTGTCTGGCAGGCAGCGTTTTATTTTTAAAAATTTTACAACTCTTGGTTAAAACTTCAGCCATTACATGACACTAGATGGATTATTTTTTTTAATTCTATAGTATAAGTATAGATTTGTATGCATTCAAAGTTTGATAGTATCCAGAAATTTAAAGAAAAACAATTGAATTGCTAGATAACTTAGGAAAACATGTTTGCTTTTGACACACAAACAAACAATAAAAACCATTTGGGTTTAAATTTAAGTATATTGCAGTGCTCTTGCTGACTGAGGAATGGAATGGCATTCTGAGAATGGGAGTGGGGTAGAAGAGGGGACAAATGCCTCAACAAAATAATAAAGTATCAGTGAACAACTGTGGCTGGAAATGTATCATCTCTTGGAATGAGTGTGCTAGTCTTCTTTCTTCTTTCATAACAATCTGGTTTCTCCATTAAAAAAAATGCAAGTACTTTCAAATGAACTGAAACATTATTCTCACGAAAACATAATCTTCAGATTTTTCCATCATCTACCAAAACTGAAAGTGGAACAGTGTTTTAAGATAATATCCTGCTCATATGATCAGTTCATTTTTATGTTTAAAAAAAAAAAACGTTAATTGCAATGATACTTTTGGTAATTTTTAAGTCATTCTTATTTTCCCACAGTTGTATTCAATTTGTATTCATCATTTCTATTTTTTCTACATTAATATTTTAAATTTTAAATATACTAGTTACTAGAAATATAATTAATAGTTCTTAAAATAATTTTCAGATATGGAAACTAGATCTATTCTATTAAATAATAGAAGATTGCATTGAGAAGGAAGAAAACAAGAGGCATATAATTTTAGAAATGATAGAGTTTTGATCTTGAATCTATGTTTATGATTTTATTTTAATGTCTGTATTTGGTGTTTAGAATTCAAAGAATCACAGCTAATAAAGCTAGCATAATCAAGCATTTATGCAATTGATAGTATCATACTCTCAGAAATCACACATCACATCATCAAGAAACAGAAAGTTACATTTTCCCCAAGATATAGAAACTCTATGAAACAAACATAGAAAAATCTTCCCTTAGCTGCTGTATGTGGTTTCCAAGAGACCTGAAATTCTATTTCATCTTTAGAATTTTACCTGGATCCCATTGTATTCATATCTTCAATTCTCTCAAATGTTGATAATACTCTTTTTTTGTTTTTTTTGCATGACCTTTTTTGGTGTATTTTAGTGTTTTCTCTTTATGTCCTCATTTACTTCCAGCTCTGAATTTTTTAAATTTCTTTTTTTATTAAATTACCATTTAGGAAGTTGAGCTTCATTTTAGAATCAGCCCTCTGCTCTGTAGACTTTGTCCTCATAATTCACACTGTCTGGATTTTTTTTTTTTTTTTTTTTTTTTTTTTTT
>NW_016807882.1:592295-598395 GCF_001698545.2 Rhinopithecus bieti
TTTTTTTGACACAGAGTCTCGTTGTCACCCAGGGTGGAGTTCAGTGGTGCGATCTTGGCTCACTGCAACCCCCACCTCTCAGGGTCAAGCAATTCTTGTGCCTCAGCCTCTCAAGCAGCTGGGATTACAGGCATGTGCCACCATGCCCAGCTAATTTTTGTATTTTTAGTAAACACTGGGTTTTGCCACGTCTTAAACTTTTGGCCTCAAGTGATCCACCTTCCTAGGCCTCCCAAAGTGGGATTTAATACTTCTTTATCAACTGGCATTTGAATATATTCCTGACCATGACCACCAACCTAATAACCTTGCTATACCTACCAGTGTTCTCCAGGTCCTGCCTTTAGGGTTTTCTTATGCCATCCTTGTTCTGACATTCAAAAATGAGACTTTCAAGTTTCACTCCAATGATATCATTAGCTAATCTCTTATCTCCAGATTAAATTTGCAATGTAGATTTTCAAAAATACTTCCGCAACATTCTTAAGAACTATCCAGCATGAAATATAATAACATTGCTTTTAAAATATTTTTCTTCTATTGTTGACCAATATAACTCAATTTAGAGGCTGTATGTGAATGTTAATGTTCACGATTTTGACATTTGGGAATTCCACTTAGAGTTTACAAAAAATTAATCAGAAATTTTAAGAGCCTCAGCAAATAATATACTGTAATTGAGCCTTATATTATAGGCATTACAAGCTTGTGAGTAAGCAGGCCATGTTAACCTTTGTCTCCAACTTGTGATGTTCTGAATGTTCCACTGCAGAATTTTGGGAAGTCTAACACATTACAATAAATTTTCCCTAAATATTTTAAGAAGCCAGGATGCAATTCCATTGTCCACAGAACTAGCCAGTTTGTGGATCATGTTTGCTGGTCCTCCATCAGGATTACATAGTTCAGGCCTATCCAGCCCTCCAAGATGCTGCCTTGCAATAGCATTTCCTGTCTTTAACTCTTTATGTCACCACTGCAGTTACTATTGCTGTTGGAATTTCATCTCATCACTGTGCTGAACTGAGAGGAAAGTGTCATTATCTGTGATGGGAGATGGGAAAAGATCTCATTAAAAAGCTGTTCAAGCTTCAGAAATTTACAGTGAGTGCTGAAGGTTTTGCCCTCTCAGCTATGGTGAACCAAGATGATATTCATAGACTGGGTTTCAACAAACTCTCTCTCAGAGATAAAATCTGTCATAGAGATTTTGTCATAATTACCATCTATCTAGTCATAATTATCAGAGATCTCACTGCCATTATTACTGCTACCAATTCAGATAAAATAGGAAATCCTCTAAAATTACAATTGAGGATATAACGTATGCCAGGAGTTTGCAATAAGGAGCCCACTCCAGTTTCTGCCTGTCCTTCATTGCTCCCCAGTGTGTTCAAAGGGTTGTTTGTTAATTTTTTCCAGTGTTTACAATTTTTATTCATGGGAGGATAGGTCAATGGAACATACGCTGTCATTTATGAGAGAAGGTCATGCACAGCCAGCCAATGGTTGTGCCATATTCTAGTTTATTGTGGAAAAATTTCTTTAGACTTAATACTTTTATACAGATAGGAGACTTGTTTCCAAAAAAATTTATATAAAGGAGCTTCAACCTTTTATTTATTTCTATTCAATACGTTCTTTACATGTCATTAATCTTCAAAGCTAGTTGTATTCTTCTGCTATTAAGAACTGTCCAAGTGTTTGTTTTTCTGACATAATTCTTGATACATAGAGCATAAAAAGACATACAAACAAGGATTTGAAATGACTACTTAGAACTACAAACCTAGAGTGTTTTATATCATCTATTTCAAACTCCGTAAAATAATGTTGTATTTCATATCATTTCCTTTTGTATATGAATAGTATAGTAAATAAATAGGTAAATGTCAGCACTGCAATCTTAATTTTCCATTTTCAGGTTTCTTTTCAAATATTAAATATTTTAGACTATGCGTATTATTTCTTCCAGTTTAAATTTCTATAAGTTTATCTTTTGTTTCTCTCCTTTTATTTTCTTCTCTCCTGTCAAATTTTCCAGCCAATTTTAATGCCACACTTCCTTCTTGCTTTGTCTTTTTGAACTAATTCCCTATTTATAGCTTATAAAAAGAACATAATATATACTGAAGTGATTGGGTTGTGTGGGAATTTTTTAAATTCCATTGTCTGTCCATGGGTGTGTATCACACAGATCTCCCTTCAAGAAGGCCTACCATTTCAGGAAAACTCACAACGCCCTACTGGCACACCTTCAGATTCTCCATGGGGCTCAATCTGAGGCTTCATTTCCTCAAGGCTGCTGCAAGACAATGACTGAGTGTATCAGGGAGTACTACAGATAGAACATTTCAGCCCAATATGGCACTCCTTTAATGACAGACCATTCCTAAGCTCTCCCAATCAACTCTGTCAAAGCAGTTCCACAACACAAACTCTTCTGAGCTCATCCTCCTTTTTCCCTTCTCTTCTTTCATAGGTGACATGTGTGCATTATGTTTTAAAGGCTTTTTTCATCACTCATGAGTCCTTTCTCCTTAACCTTTACAGGAATTTACCACAGTAATTCTCATTTATGTCTAATCATATCTTGAGATCTTCTTCTAAGATGCCATGAACAAAGTTGGTATTGAGAGTGGTTCAAGAAAATAAGTAAAAAAGATAGATTTTAGAACTGGTTCACTTGCATCCTGGCTGGCAAGAAGAATCCAATCATGAGTAAACTGTGGGACACGAGTAGTTTTGTGCAAAAATGGTGACCCATTTGCTAAATATTTCACTGGTAGTAACTTGGAGAAATGTCTATTGGAGGCAAATACCTTGCTGGTGTAATAATGTAGTCGTTTGTACAACAGGAGAAGGGGAATTAGGGAAATACTATAGGGACAGTGAATATGACTATTCCTTAAGTCGTATTAGTACCAAACAGAGGGAAAATGATAAAGTGATAATATAAACATAGGGGTGTTGATAATGGGGAGGCTATGCTTGTGTAAAGCATGGGGATAAGAGAAATGTGAGAAATCTCTGTGTCTTCCTCTCCATTTTTCCGTGAACCTAAAACTAAGTGAAATCTATTAATAAAATATTGTTTTATATCTATTATAGTTGAATTATCTAGGATGATTATAGTAATTGAATTAAGTCATTTTTCAGATTTTCCCTTAATATGTTTTTTCAAAGCCCTCATCCTCTCCAAAATATACATTGGTGTAAGACCATATAGGTTGATTGCTACTAAATGCTGGTTAAGAACACCAATTAAATAATACTTCTTTATGAAAAATATTAGCTGGTGTATCATTAGCTTCTAATTCATTTTCAGTGACTACAATGATTGGAAATCACCTGGCTTGAAATGTATTTCCTTAGAATCTATTATTTTCTCAACTTCTGTTAACTATTCCAAATGAAGCTTTACTCAGATATATGAAATAACTGTTATTCATGCCTATTTCTCTTTCATGTAGAAGTACTATTTTTATTCAGATGCTTTCAGAAAGGTTTGAGAAAATTAAAATATCATTAATGTAATTTCTGATAAAATTATTCTTTAGTATCATATGCTTTGTAGCCTTGGGACTGATGTTTTGGATAATTCAATCATTATAAAAAGAAAATGTCTGACATATAACCAATACTCAAAGCTAGACTTGCTGTCATAGAAAACCATAGTAGCATTCTTCCTGTCAGAAAAAGTGTGACTGCGCACCTGTGGTCCCAATTTCTTGGGAATCTGAGGCGGGAAGATTGCTTGAGTCCTGGAGGTCAAGGTTTTAGTGAGCCATGATTGCTCCACTGAACTCCAACCTGGGTGACAGAACATGAACCTGTCTCAAAAAACAAACACAAAATGAAAAAGCCTGAATTAATTTCCAATTCAAGTAAATATATGTCAATATTCGTCCAATGAGGATAATTTCAATTCTGAATTCTAATTCTAAGATACATAAATAGTTAGATAATGGCTGGATAGATGATATATACAGGCTTGGATAGATATGATATAGGGCTTTGTCGGGAGTTTTATGACTAATACTTTGCTGCTTTCATCCTTAGAAACAGTGCATTATTAGACAGAACGATGAACAAATAAAGGTCATCAAATGAAAATTATTGCTGTAAAAGTCAGAGGGTAATTATGAAAGGAACACAGGAAAAGAGACCCTGCATGACGGCCTCACCCATACAAAAGGATACATAATGAGGTTCAAAATCTAACAATTGTTATCCTTACAGTTATCTGTGCTCATTTACCATGTGAGAAGTCTTCCTGACCCTCCCCACCAAGAGTACTCATACCCCAATTTGATGATCATTGCTATAAAAATATTTGTATGATTTGTTTATACTTAAACTCTTTTTGAGTGGTTTATGTAATTAATTGTTTGGAAGAAAATATTAAATACCACATTGTATCATCTGATTTCTTTTTCACTTAAAGTTCAATTACCCAAAGATGTCATTAAAATTTAGTACAACAGGGAAGACACTTAAAAGTATTTACATGAGCTCCCTCTTCCTCAACACACACAGGCCTTAATTTCCATTGTCTTCTTCAATTTCAAATATGTCTTTGGTATAGTTTCTATGATATATCAAATATATTCAGATCTGTTTATGGAATAATAGAACAAGGTATTATCTGCCATCACTCCAACTTTGATAAATGATTAATTTTATTCCATATAATAAGGCAGAGAAGAAGTAGGCATAATTTAAATGTGTTTTAAATATCACTACACATGGCCAGCAGTATATTTTTCAAATGCACAGCAAACAACTGTTTCGTACTTCTTCTCTTAAAATTCCGTAGAGAAAATATTTCCCTTAGAGTGTTTAAGATATAAAAGGTCTTCCCGAAGAAGTCATTCAGTTTGACTCACAATAGGAATAAAACATTTCAGATCAACGATCTACTTGAAATAGGATTTGTGAATTGTTTCCGAAGTCTGAATAGATCTTTGGGAAAGGTTACACATAATGAGATTGAATGGTAATGAAAAAAAATGAGAGATAGAAAACTTATTAAAAGGCATAAGCAGCTGAGTCCTAGGTATTTGATGTTATAGCTGGAAGAACAATTTTTAGCTATGGTCAAAACTTTCCATGCATTGGAGAATAATAATAGCAATGTTTACAAGCGCCTCCTAATGAAGTAGAATTTTAAAGAAATTATTTCTAGCTCCTGTTTTAACAAGGAAATTTTACAGATATTTAAGAAGTAGAAGTTAAAATAATTCCCCTACACAGGTTTCAGGTGTACTGAACACTATTTCAATGTTGCTGACTAGTTTCAGTGTCGCTTTCAATAATTCATGTCCAAATCATTGCTTTTTTTCAGGAAGCAGACTTGGTAAGGAATCCTGTCCTATTCCATTGCTGACTCACCTATTCCTTTCTCCTTACCACCTGACAAGTATGTTTCTAATTGAAATGCATAGTAAAGTTTGCCTGTCCAGAAAAAGAAATGGAGAAAAATTGTTTATAGTTAATCTTATTTCAGTTTGACTGCTTAAAATCAAAATTAAATCCTCTTGAATTCAGAATAAAGCAAAAAGAATACAGTCCCATTTTTCAAGCACCATATATTGAAGATTTATTTATAGCAAGAAATAGGTTACTATTTTCTGAAATAAATGCTTTTTATAATAGCCCAGTTTATTTTATATCACAGATGGATGGGTGAAAGAGCAATGCATTCTTTATAGAATGCTAATAAAACCATATTGAGCATGCTAAAATATTAACAAAAACCCATATACCTCTTCATTATTTACAATGTAAACATCGAAAAGTTGGAAAAAATGTATAAAAACTCATCGCCATGTGGTACAGGCTGTGGTGTTTTCGATATTATGTATAGCTTAATGAACTGCTCCTAGTACTTCACACTTTTTTCTGTTAACTGGCTTCTCTATTACATACATAATCATCTTCACTCTCAAAACAGCATCTTTCTTAACATGCCTATTACTCTTGATGGCACCATCAGCCTCCCAGTCACTGGGTCTCAAATCTTGGTGTCATTTTTAACTGCTTTTGCTTTCTTTTCTTTTTTTTTTTTTTTTTTTTTTTTTTTTTTTTTTTTTTTTTT
>NW_016807882.1:601652-633868 GCF_001698545.2 Rhinopithecus bieti
AAGGAATCCTGTCCTATTCCATTGCTGACTCACCTATTCCTTTCTCCTTACCACCTGACAAGTATGTTTCTAATTGAAATGCATAGTAAAGTTTGCCTGTCCAGAAAAAGAAATGGAGAAAAATTGTTTATAGTTAATCTTATTTCAGTTTGACTGCTTAAAATCAAAATTAAATCCTCTTGAATTCAGAATAAAGCAAAAAGAATACAGTCCCATTTTTCAAGCACCATATATTGAAGATTTATTTATAGCAAGAAATAGGTTACTATTTTCTGAAATAAATGCTTTTATAATAGCCCAGTTTATTTTATATCACAGATGGATGGGTGAAAGAGCAATGCATTCTTTATAGAATGCTAATAAAACCATATTGAGCATGCTAAAATATTAACAAAACCCATATACCTCTTCATTATTTACAATGTAAACATCGAAAAGTTGGAAAAAATGTATAAAACTCATCGCCATGTGGTACAGGCTGTGGTGTTTTCGATATTATGTATAGCTTAATGAACTGCTCCTAGTACTTCACACTTTTTTCTGTTAACTGGCTTCTCTATTACATACATAATCATCTTCACTCTCAAAACAGCATCTTTCTTAACATGCCTATTACTCTTGATGGCACCATCAGCCTCCCAGTCACTGGGTCTCAAATCTTGGTGTCATTTTAACTGCTTTTGCTTTCTTTTCTTTTTTTTTTTTTTTTTTTTTTTTTTTTTTTTTTTTTTTTTTTGCCACTCACATAATAAGAAATCAGTGCTATATATTCCACTTCTATGATTTTCTTACAGATATCCCTTATTTTCCATTTTCACTGCTATCAGTCCAGTTTAGACTTCTATTAACTTTCACCTAACAAATTATGGCCAAGTAAAATCAGGCCTGCCACCTGTCTCATAAATAATTTTTTATTGGTACACAGCCGTGCTTGTCCATTTGCGTATCATCTATGGTGCTTTTACTCTTCAACAATACAGTTGAGTAGTTGTAGTAAAGACAATATGGCCCACAAAGCCCAAAATGTTTACTGTCTGGCCTCTCACAGAAAACATTTGTCATCCTCTGACCTAAAATATTGTTGTAAGAATTCTTAGTGGTCTCATTATCTCCAAATTCATCTAAAGTTAATCCTCACATCAATCTGTCTATTGGATCTTTTTGAAACATTAATATTCATGAAATGAATCCCTCAAATCCCTCAAAGCCTCATGCTTACTCATACACTAACACACATAATTCTGAGCCCAGTAAAAGTCCTACCTGTGCCCATATGAACTGATAAGGACTTTGTTTCCTGGGTATATATGGCCTTGAACTTCCCAGTTCAACTTGGAAAATCCATCTTTGTGCTGTAGAAATACTGATGGTGGTAATTAGAAGCCCATCTAAAATAATACCTACTCCTGGAATCTTTCGCCAATACATCCAGCCATATGCAAACTTGCGTACTTTCCTCAGAAGATTTTCCATTTGCTATAGCCATTTGTCATCCACTCTCACTACACTGCAAGCTTATTGAAGAATAAAACTTTGCCCTACTTCATCTGCTGTTAGTTCTGATTTGGTTCGTTGCATTTGTTTATTTAACAGACATCTGTTTTATAACCTATACATCCTCAACACTGTGCTGATAAAGAAGGATGCAAGGAAAATATAGTTGCTGCCCTCAAGGAGTTGACTTAAGACTTTTAAAAGTAAATAGTATAGTATAATGACATTAATGTAAATGTATACCCAAAAGGAAGCTAAGACTTCTACTTAAGCCAGACTGGAAGATAAGGGAAGGAGCCTCAGTGCAGTTGGCAACTCAGTGGTATTGGGTAGGAGTTAGCCCCAGTGCAACATGATTGAGGAACATTTTAAGCAAAGAAAAAGATATCAGTCAGGTGCAGTGGCTCATGCCTGTAATCCCAGAACTTTATTTAGGAGGCCAAGTGGGGCGGATCACCTTAGGTCAGATGTTCAAGGCCAGCCTGTCCAACAAGTTGAAACCCTGTCTCTGCTAAAAATACAAAAATTAGCTGGGCATGCTGGGAGGTGCCTGTAGTCCCAGCTACTTGGGATACTGAGGCGTGAGAATCACTTGAACCTGGGAGTCAGAGGTTGCAGTGAGCATTTGAGTTACTGCACCCCAGCCTGAGAGACAGAGTGAGACTCGGTCTCAAAAAAAAAAAAAAGGTAATGGAGATAGGATTTGTTAACTAAATATAAGGAATCATTATGAGAATTTTTACAAATATGTAGGTAGATTATAAAAAAAAAAGACTCAAATAGTTCACCATTTCTCATAGAATCATTAGAAGTTCTATGAGGCTACGTGTGTTCCACTTCATTCTGCATCTCATCTGTCATCATGCTTCCCCAGTCTAATTTTCTTCCAGCAACTCTGTCTTCTGAACTGCTCTCACTTGCTTTATCTGGCCTGACAGGCTTTCCACTTGCAGTTCCCCACCTGGAACTCTCCCTTTTCTACCTTATAAACCAGTTAACTCATTGCTCATACTTCAGATCTCCTCAAGTTTTCCTTCCTCTGAAAAGCCTTTCCTGATTTCCCTGATTAAGCTAAACGTTCCATTAAATGTGTTCCTGGAATTAAATACCTCTCTTTGTAAGCTCTCAACATAGCTGGACTTTCATGGTTTTGGTTTTTGTTTTATTTTGTTTGTTTTTTGATTATTTGTTTAATCTCTCTCTCATAACCTAGAGCAAAATATCCAGGAATGCATGAAGTGTTACCACTGTATCCTCAGTGCAGAAAACAATTGTTCTCTGAATGTCTTAGAACACATTAAGAAAACTGTATAATGATTACTTAATAGAATAATTAATTACCTGTAATTAATAAATAGAGGAGGACGAAGTGAAAAATATTTTAAGATTTATGACTTGGCGCTGAGCACATGGTTGAATGTTTATTATGTAGCAAACACAACAGCCTAGGGAAATATGAGGGATATGATTACTTTTGATTTTTGACATGGTATTTTTTACATGAAAGATGAATTAGAATGTTAGTCTGGAGGTCAGAAGAAAAAGTCTGAGTTAGCAATAGGTATTTTGAATCTTTCATTGTAGTTAGCGAGATAACCCAAGCAGAATATATCTAATTAAATAGGAATTTCAAGAAGGGCACCCTGAGAAATAACTGTGTAATGGAAAGGCACTTTAGTAAGCAAGGTCTATGTATTTTTTGTTTGTTTGTTTTGTTTTTTGTTTTTTGGCAGAGTCTCGCTTTGTCACCCAGGCTGGAGTGCAGTGGTATAATCTTGGTTCACTACAACCTCCGCCTCCCAGGTTCAAGAGACCGAACTGCTTCAGCCTTCCAAGTAGCTGGGACTACAGGCACATGCCACCGTGCCTGGCTGATTTTTGTATTTTTAATAAAGGTGGGGTTTCACCATGTTGGCCAGGCTGGTCTTGAACTCCTGACCTCAAGTGATCCACCTGCCTTGGCCTCCCAAAGTGCTGGGATTACAGGCGTAAGCTACCACACCCAGCCTATAAGACAGACTTGATGGCACAGAGTAGTAGAAATAAAATCAATAAATAGTATTTAAAAACCAGTAGGGGAACAAGTTTTGAAAAGGAGGAAACTTTACTGATGGACACTGGAGTGCTTCAAATCTAACCAAACTCACCAATGAGTTACATATTTCAAAGAACATATAGATGGAGAAAAACAAGGTTGCATTCATGAGTAGTACATATTTCTTCCATGTCTTTAAGACTCTAGAACTTTTCCTCCTGGGAAAGTTCTTTCAGTGTAGGAATGGGAATGTCATATAGATTTGAGAGTTGGCTAGGATACAATGAATTTGGACTAGGAAGATCCAAGCTTTTTACCTTCTACCTGTGTGACTTAGACTATTTCTATTTCTTCTGGTTCTTCAACTGAACAGTGGAGATAATAGTACATATTTTCCAGAGTTACTTGGTTTAAGGAAAATATAAATAAAGAGATTTCATTTTTTCTCTATATTGTATTTTTGTAGAAACAGTCTATTTTAATGCTAGTTTGAAGATTACGAAAGGTAAAAATTCTGGCCTTTTCCTTACAATAACATCCCAAAACTATTCAAAGTACTTTTTTACAGAAAATGCAATAGCAATACATTCCACAAAAATTGCAAAGTCTTAGCAAAATCTATGTGACAAGGTAAGAGAACTCAGAAAATTGTTTTATAAATCTCTCCACCTGCAACAATGTAAACAAATATTATAAACAGAATCCATGTTCAAATTAAATTCTGGATATTTAATTACCCATAGACATCCTAAAATGGGTGAACAATTGTCATCATGTAGCCCTATGTAAATAACTGTTAATATTGTTCATAAATAGGTTGGCAATATAAAGTAAAATAAAACTCAAATTCAAGGGTGGATGAGAATTCTATTAGCATTAAAGTATTTCTATGGTAAAGTGTTTTATCCACTTCAGAATCATCCAAAACACAATGTGCTCTTAATGAATAAATAATTCCTAAAAAGTTTAAAAGTCTCTCTTTTGCTGAGGCCCCTGGCACTGGCAGGGCGGGCAAGTGCCATGTACTTCATACTGCTAGGAAGCTCTGTAGTCACCGAAGAGACCAGAAGTGGCATGATAAACACCAAGAAAGTCCATTTAGGCACAGCCCTGAAGGCCAACTCTTTTGGAGGTGCTTCTCCCGCAGAAGGAATTGGGCTGGAAACAGTGGGAGTTGAAGCCAAACAGCCAAATTCTGCCATTAGGAAGTGTGTCAGGGTCCAGCGCATCAAGAATGGCAAGAAAATCAGAGCCTTTGTACCCAATGATGGTTGCTTGAACTTTATTGAGAAAAACGGTGAAGTTCTGGTTCTGGATTTGGTCTAAAAAGTCATGCTCTTGGTGATATTCCTGGAGTCTGCTTTAAGGTTGTCAAAGTAGCCAATGTCTCTGTTTTGGCCCTGCACAAAGACAAGAAGGAAAGACCAAGATCATAAATTTTAATGGTGAAAACACCATAGTAATAAATTTTCATCTGCAAAAAATAAAAGTAAAGATAAAAATAAAAATAGTTCTGCTCCAAATAAGTTTTTTTTTTTTTATCAACACAGCATTTAGGGAGTCAGTTCTTACTTAATTGGTATGATGTGCTATCCAAGGACTAATTTAAAGAACTTAATTAAATGATCATTGTCGCTATGCTATGGAGTATGAGATAAATATGCTGTCAGAAGATCTATCTTGTCTTTTCTTTAAAACTAAATTTTCCATTAGAATGCTATATGCTCCCATATTTTATTTTATTCTAGTATTTACTTATTTGATTGCATACATAACATTATCTGAAATCCTTTCTTAATATATGGTATATAATAATTATTTACAAACACATGTTAAACTGGTTAAGGTCAGGTATAAAAATTTGTCAAAAGCTTGAAATTGTTCTTTTCACACTGTATTTCTATCACAATAAGTGAAATGATAAAGGTTTTTTAATAAAATATTAAATTGTCTAGAAAAAGTGGTGTATCAAAAATATTTAACTGTCTTAAATTTTAGTTCCAGCTTTGATAAAATTCAAGTAGTCTAAATACCTTTTTGTATATTATAATTCAAGCCCATGTTATACCTACTAATAACAATATAATATTTGAGTTTATAGTAATTTTAATAAGTATTTATATATCAAATAAAGATACAAGTTTTATTTTACTTGAGATATCTTTTATTCAAATTATATCTTTAATCTCTGTAAATTCTATAGGAGAAAATAAGAGAAAATATTCTTCACCAATATCAGAAATAGTCTATAAAAGAGAATTTACTTTTTGAAGGTAGCAAACCTGGGGTGTCTTCTCATGAAATAATAGAGTGACAATTTCTCTATGTAATCTGATTAATATTATTAGTCAAAATAGATGAGTCAGAACTTTATTCTATTGTCACTGTTTTATTGTTCAGACTAACTAGAATATTCATTTCTATCTTACCAGTAGATCATTTGCAAAAAAGTGAAAGTACCGTAAAGAGATCTGTATAATTTAATATATTCACTTTATATTTTTTACCTATTAAACATGTGAAAAAGGAAATGTACTAAGATCATAAAATTAAGCAAAGATAAGAATGGAATTATTAAAAAATGCATATAGTCATTTTGATTTGAGAGCATGTGGCTAAAATAATCTAAATTTCAGGGTTTTGAGGAATCATACATTGATTAAGCTTTTGGAAGATTTACCTTAGGGGAGTTTAATGGAAAGACATAATGGGGAAATAGTCATATTTAAAATCAAACATTCCTTTGATTAGAGGGTGAATATTGCCAAAAGTAATGAAAGCTGACCAGTTTTTATGTATGAAGCACTTTTCACCCACACAGAAACCAAAAAGAATAGGCAAGTATATATATATATATATACATATATATATGAGATATTCAAAATTACTTTATTCAGATTTGAAATTAAGGTCATTTTAGTGTTCCATGCTACAAGTACTAAATAACTGCAGAGCAACAGAATAGTCTTTGGAATTTTTCAGTATTTCCAATACAGACATTAGCAAAATATCAGATGTCATCACCTTTAAAGAAGACATGAAATAAACAAGTTAAGGACCTTCAACATGGTGGCTAATAGCTATATCTGAGTTCTACACCAAACAAACAGGTTCCTAAGGATCCTAAAGAGACTTATGTCACAGTCTGACAAATTATTGTTATATTGAAAAACATTAAGAACACATTCTCTCCAAAATAAAGTTTCCATTTAGGCACCATCAGCAGGGCTTAATTAGAAAACATGAATAATTGAACATGATGCTGATCTCTTTGAGCAACAAACCTAAGAGTCACGCAGAAGCAAATTCTTGTTAGACAAAAGGTCATGAGGTACTGAATCATTCTCCAATGTTTTCCTGTTTCTGCTGGCAACATTTTCAGTGATAATTCAAATGAATACCCTCTGAGCAAATACTATAAATGTAAGTCTTCAGTTAAAATAGGAAAAAATATCAAATAAATAGAACAAACAAAAACTCTTGCAATCTCTACATAAAGCCACATTTCTGCAAATGTAATAGAGGAAGAGGGAGAGAGAAAAGGTATAGATTAGAAATACCCTAGTGTATTGCAGTCTTTATAGAATTAATCATTCTGGCAATGGTATTAAAAGCCGAGTTTACAAATACTCTCTACTGAAGCACAGTTTGAATTTATGTGCATGTTTCTCATTTTATGTAAGTCTCTCCCTAGTCGTGTGCTAAGAGAGCGTATGCTAAATGCTTACCTAAAATCCTCAGTGGCTATTCCAGGTTCAATGTGTTTACTTGAGGTTATTAAAAATATATCTGTTGGTAAGCAGTGTTTAAATTAACTAAAACAGTTTAGGCACACATGTACAAAATCCAAATAGCAAAAACCAAATTAAAACACAAAAGCAAAGGTGTTGAAATAAAAAAGCCAACTCTGTAAAATATTTAAAGAGGTGTATTCTGAGCCAAATATTAGTACTCATGGCCCAAGAGGTCCTGAGGACATGTGCCCAAGGTGGCCAGGCTAAAACTTGGTTTTATATATTTTAGGGAGACAGAAGCTGTAGGTAAAGGCATAAAACATATAAGGTATTCATTGGTGTGACTTGGAAAGGTGGGACATCTTGAAGAAGAGAGATGGTAGAGGGAGTACTTACAGGTGTTAGGTGGATTCAAAGATGTTCTGATTGTCTTGAAAGAGTTAAGCTTTGCCTAAAGTTGAAGACACCAGAAAGAAATGCTTGAGTTAAGGGGAGTTGTGGAAGCCAAGGTTCTTGTTATGTAGATGAAGCCTCTAAGTAGCAGGCTTCAGAGAGAGTAGACAGGAAATGTCTCTTTTCAAACCTTAAAAGGTGTCAGATTTTTAAGGTCTGAATCCAGAAAAGACTTAAACAGGGAAGGAGATTCTCCACAGAATGCAGATTTCCCCAATAAGAGACATCTTGTCAGGCCCATTTTAAAATCTCTCAATTAAATACATTTTGGGGTAAAATGCCTTGATTTCCTTCAGGGTCATGTGATAACATACCAGAGTCAGGTTGGAATTTGGTATTTTATTGCTATAGAGTCTGTTTTGTCAGTTTTATGTTCTCTATTTTAATGTTAATCCGGGTCAGTTGTGCCAAAACCCCAAAGGGAGGGAGTTTAATGAGGCTTGTCCAACTCCCATTTCCCGCTACAGCCTGAACTAGTTTTTCAGTTTTTTGGGGGATCCCCTTTGGCAAGAGAAAAGAGTCCCTTCAGTCAGTTGGGGATTACAATTTTATTTTGGTTTACAGTGTTTATCTAGTTTACTGATTCTCCTGGAGCCATGCCCAACATTACTATTTCTATGTCTTTCGTTTTTGTTATCTTTCTCTATTATAAGAGATGTATCATTTTCTTGGATTCCCTGTTTGTTCAGGATAACTAACCAAAGGGGTCCCCCCTCTTTCTGTTTTATTATTTTATCTACCGTAAAGAGGAATTGGAACATTGTCTGTAAAAGCTACAGCTCCCGCTCCTGCTCTTGCTGACTTTGCAAAGTCTTCTTTGCCCTCTACATAACCTTCCATTATATTGCTCTCTGCTTTTCTCAATTTGCTTCTCTGTCCATATATTGTGCTATGCCTCAGGACTTCCAGACCTGAAGGAGACATCAGAGTACACCTTAAAAACCCTGAGCTAAGTGAGACTGTGACCTCCCAATGGGTTCACCTTGCCCACTGCCTAGCAAAGCTGATTTATCAAGACACGGGAATTGCAATAGAGAAAGAGTAAATCACTCAGAGCCGGCTGTGCAGGACACTAGAGTTTTATTATTACTCAAATCAGTCTCCCTGAGCATTCGGGGATCAGAGTTTTTAGGGACAACTTGGTGGGTAGGAGGATGCCAGTAAGCCAACAGTGCTGATTGGTTAGATAGGAGATGAAATCATGGGAAGTTGAAGCTGTCCTCTTGTGTTGAGTCAGATCCTGAGTGGGACCGCAAGATCAGATGAGCTAGTTTATCCATCTGGGTAGTGTCAGCTGATCCATCAAGTGCAGGATCTGCAAAATATCTCAAGCACTGATCTTAGGAGCAGTTTAGAGAGGGCCAGATTCTTGTAGCCTCCAGATGCATGACTCCTAAACCATCATTTCTAACCTTGTGGCTAATTTGTTAGTCCTACAAAGGCAGTCTGCCCTCCAGGCAAGAAGGAGGTTTGTTTTGGGAAAGGGCTGTTATCAGCTTTGTTTTAAACTATAAAGTAAGTTCCTCCCAAAGTTAGTTTAGCCTATGCCCAGGAAGGAACAAGGACAGCTTAAAGGTTAGAAAGAAGATGGAGTCAGTAGGTTAGATCTCTTTCACTGTCTCAGTCTTAATTTTGCAAAGGCAGTTTCAAGATCACTGAGCAGTTTTTTCTGCTCAGTGCAGTAGTTCAAAATTCAGATTCTGTGACCAGACTGCCCGAGATTCTAGTCTTAAGGCCACTGCCTCCCTACCAAAAGGACCTTCAGTGTTTCATTTTATCTCTCTGTGCCTCCATTTTTTCACCTGTAAATGGGACAATATTTATCTTGAGCTTTTCAGAAATAATAAATGTGCTAATTATGTAAAGTGCTCAGAAAAATGTTGCCTTTAAAATTGCCTTTGCGAATATTGTAACTGAGGCAATTATTACAGTGAAAGAGATCTGACCTGACTCCATCTTGTTTCTAACCTCCAAGCTGCTCTTATTCATTCCTGGGAGTAGGCTGAAGTAATTTTGGAAGGAACTTAGTTTGTGGTTTAACTTTTAAAACAAAGACGTTAACACCCCTTTCCCAAAACAAAGCCCATTCCTGCCTAGGGTCTAGATTGCCTTTGCAGGACTAACAAATTAGTCACAAGATTAGAAATTATGGTTTAGGAGTCATGCAACTGGAGGCTGCAAAATTCTATACCTCCCCAAATTGCTCCTGGGGATACCATCACTGTTTTAAAACATAAGATGAGTTCCTGAAATGTTTTGCAGACCCTGCCCTTGATGCATAAGCTGGTGCCACCCAGATTGATAAACTGGCTCATCTGACTTTGTGGACCCCACCAAGTTTTTAGTGCAAGAGGACAACTTTGACTCCCTGTAATTTCATCTCTGACCTGACCAATCAAAACTCCCAATTCACTGGCCTTCCCCCTACCAACCAAATTATCCTTAAAAACTCTGATCCTCAAATGCTTGGAGATACTGATTTGAGTAGTAATAAAACTCCGGTCTCCCACACAGCCTGTTCTACATGAATTACTCTTTCTCAATTGCAATTCCCCCATCTCGATAAATCAGTAATAAGCATCATATCAATTGTTAACTATCAATGTTATTATTATTATTATTACTATTATTACTAGTATTGTAAATAAACATAGGCTCAACTGCTTGCTGCTTGCAAAGTCAATAACAGGGATGAGATTTAGTGAAAGGAAATTGACTTTATTCCAGAGCTAGCAGTGAGGAAATGGTCAAGGCTAGTACCTTAAAGAAACCATTTCAAACTTTAGACTGGGACAAGGGGCTTACAAAGGGAACTTGGAATGGGGGGCATGTGGAAATAGTCCTGAATATAAGGTCTGTGTGTTCTGTTCTGGTGGCTTTCTTGAGTTGTGCTCCACCTGGAGTGCAGGCTGGCATTATCTCAACCATGACCAGATTGTTGACTAACCACTTTGAGGTAATCTCTGGAATTTTGCAGCTGGGTCTCCCCGCCTGGTCTGTCTCACGATTAGCCCCTGGAACTTCTAAGTAAGCACATAGTTAAGTGTGCATGGTGTAAGTTTAACAAGCATACAGTTACATAAATGTGCATGGTGTAAGTGGGTTGTATGATGGAAAAAGGAGGAAATAAAGGGTTTTCAGGTACTTTTCAAGGCTACGTTCTCAGATTAAGAAGGGAAAAAAGCTCTAAAATGCATTTCTAGGTGGTATACCCAGTTACGGTATTAGTGAGAGAAAGACAGATGTTAATCTTTTATTTTCTACTAATTCAATGAACAATTTTACAAAATTGCAAACTTTTGTAGTTTTATTTTACTTTTAAGGAAAGAATTGCCAGTTAATAACACTAAAATAAGAATTTCAAACTGAAGCAAAGCTGTTCTTAAAATATTTAAAATGAAGAGTATTTAAGGCTGCTTTATTTTTACATTACATATTATTATAAGACAACCTCTTAGATGCCATAGAATAATACATTAAAATGTTTATCACCTGTATATTTTATAATGTGATTTCATTTTAAAATGAAACCCATTGATGTTAATGGGTTTTCCCATATTATTTTTTTCTGACATTATTATTGATATATGCATTTTTTTTTTTACCTTGAATCACTATTTACAATCATTTCTAGGAAGAAAAAAATGTCAAAATGTGTTGTTTCTTTATAATGAAATTCTGTGTGAATAGATGCATCAGAGATTTTTTTCTCATTTCAATTCATTCCTCATGTAATATTACATAGCCTGGAGTATAAACAAAAGCTAAAAATAAAAACACATATTTCTTAGCTTGTAACAGCTATGATACGCTTCCTGTAAAGAAGAAATAACCTAACCAAAATAGCAGTTTCAGAAAACACCTCTTCAAAGAGAAATTGTTTAGAAAAAGTATGATCTTAAATTTAGAGAAGAGCTGAGATGTCAAATAGTTAAGTTTTTACCTAAAGATTCAAATGCCTATGAAACATCAGTTTTTCTAATCATCATTAATCTTTGACTAACAAGTACCTGGGGCGGGAAGCTTGTTACTTAACGAGGCATCCCATTCCTTTGCATTTCTGAAACACTCAAATTGAGTCACAAGTACCCTCCATGTCATTTCCCTTGAGAAGTCCTGCCTCTACCCTCTATTTTGTAAGAAATAAGTGCACTATCTTGAGATATTCCTTATGATGTAATTCGTAGCTTTTAATTGTCCTAATTGTTCTTCCCTAATCATTCTTCTTTGCCAGTTTTCCTCTGAAAATCTCAGGCAATTTCACAGTCTTTTCTTGTTTCCTTTCTAACATAAAATACACAAATGTAAATTTAATGAAGCACGTAGTTGAAAATCAGAAGACTGCATTTTTCTTTCCTTTTATATAATAACTTTTATTCTGCTTCTTCAAAAAATGTCTTAGAACATAGTAGCCACAAAAACATACATTTACTCCAAAAATTAGAATGACCTGATTCAGGTCAATTAAATTTAAATGCCTACTATCACCCTTTGCTTTCCATTTTATCATCAAGCATTATATTACTGATTTTAATGTCCAGTTAGCTACCTATCTATTTTTATTTGTTGCCAAAATTAATTTTTTGGGTTTCTATTATGGAGTAAATCTATTCTATAAAGAGCTGAGAAAGTGTTATGCCTTAATTGTAAAATTAGGAGATAAAAAATCAACCTGTTTAAACATATTTCCAAACTCACCAATGAGTTTGAAACATGAAATAAAGTTCTCTCTTCCAATTTGTGAGAAATCAAACATATATATTCTCAAAGATAATTGGAAACAAAGCTGGTCTCCACAGTTTACCTCTGAATGAATAGGCACATACCTGGTGCTTTTATTCATTCCTAGAGAAATCCCACCTGTAGATTGTATAGCTACAGGAATAGATATTTGGAAGAAGTTGTCACAAAGAATGCCTCACTCAGGATTGCAGGTGACTCCTTTACAGCTGGGGCAGCATGGTAGAATTTTCATCTATATGTGGGGGTTGGAGGTGGAAGTTGAAGAATGATGATAAATAAGAATAAAAGAAAAATGGAAACATACTTTCGTGGAATTTAAAATAACTCATGCTCTAGTCAAGTTTGTTTTTACAAATATTAAATGAAATTCCAAACATCTATAACGAAATTGCTGTTAGCAATAGAGCCGGTAGGGAGGTGGGGAAACAGGGCCTGCTCTGTTTGAATAAAGTTAATATAAGTGAATAATAAATTATGGGAAGAGAAATAGGCACTCTAGTAATTTTGCATCTTGAAGAACATGTTTTATACATTTATGAAAATTCTCCCATAAATTAAGTAATGTATTAAAGAATGCAAGGAAAGGCAAACATTTTATTCAAACCAGTTGTGTTTTATTTCCCAGTTTTATTATATACCATGGAAAAGTGATTTAAAATTCCTAACTAAACCCTGACTTGCATCAGAAAATAATCTTCAATTCCACTTTTAAATTTACTTTTAAAGAGGAAAATGTGTATTTTACTGAAATCTTGCATTAATAAGATAACTTTGCTTTTTATATAACACTTTGGCCAGAAATCCTGAGTTTTATTCTATGTACTTGCTTACATTTATGTGATGCACCTTAGCAATAAATCTGCGACAATTTAGGCAATGCTGGTAAAGAAGATCTTTAGTTAAACCAAACCAAAGACCTAGGAAGGATTGTAACATCACGTGCTGGCAGTTCCAAGTGAATTAGGCAAACTCTAATTTTACTAACTTGAAGATTATCAGGTATGTACTTGAGATAACTGTCACGTACAACTTGAAGATAATCCCAAGATTTAGTCTGGGACTTTCGTTACTGGAAAGGTGTCCCCATCCAGACCCTAAAAGAAGGTTCTTGGATATTTCCCAAGAAAGAATTCAAGGCAGGTCCATAGAATAAAGTGAAGGCAAGTTTATTAGAAAAGTAAAGTAATAAAAGAATGGCTACCCCATCGGCAGAGCAGCCCCATGGGCTTCTGGTTGCCCATTTTTATGGTTATTTCTTGATTACACACTAAACAAGGGGTAGATTATTCATGCCTCCCATTGTAGATCATATAGGGTAACTTCCTAACATTTCCATGGCATTTGTAAACTGTCATGGTGCTGGTGGGAGTGTAGCAGTGAGGATGACCAGAGGTCATTCTTGTCACCATCTTTGTTTTGATGGCTTTTGGCCAGCTTCTTCTTCTGCAACCTGTTTTATCAGCAAGGTCTTTATGACCTGTACCTCGTGGTGACCTCCTATCTCATCCTGTAACTTAGAATGTCTTAACCTCCTGGGAATGCAGCCCACCAGGTCTCAGCCTCATTTTACCCAGCCCCTACTCAAGATGGAGTTACTCTGGTTCAAACAGATCTGACACTTTCATGAGACCTGGGAGAGAAACTGATTCTAGTTAATGTCTGAGCACTTAGAAAGGGATACATAATTTAACTGCACAGCTTAGAATTAGAGTCTAAAGCTCTTATTCTTACTCTAGGAAGGCACAAATGACTCAACAAATAAATGAGTATTTTAAAACTTACACTGAATTTGGTATTGAACTGATAATCTTTACTCGTTGTTGGCCATATAGTATCAATCTAGCTGACCGAGTTTGATGACACTGAATTTGGTAATTTCAAAAGGAGTGCAATATGACTTTTGCTATTGTTATTTATTTATTTTTTGAGACAGGGTTTCGCTCTTGTCACCCAGGCTGGAGTGCAGTGGTGCAATCTCGACTTACCGCAACCTCCGCCTCCTGAGTTCCAGTGATTCTCCTGCCTCAGCCTCCCAAGTAGCCTGGATTACAGGCATGTGCCACCATGCCTGGATAAATGATGTATACAAAAGAAATTAAGATACATGAATGATGACACTCTATTCAAAACTGAGTCAGAAGTGCTTGGGTAAGGTAATATGGACTGCTATTATTGAGCCTGCATCTGTCCTTCACTGTGCCTTATATTTGTTATGTCACTTAATTGCCACAATTATGTTATGTTATTGCTATTATTATGAACTCTATATTATCGATGAGGAAACCGATTTGTAAAGAAATTGACTTGCCTGCATTGCAGAGCAAGTAAATGTCCTAACCATATGAAAGCCAGTTCTGTTTAGCACCAGACCCTTTGACTTTAGCCACTATACAGTAGTGGTTATAGCATGAGCTTTGATTTCAGGTTCAAGTTCATCTTGGTGAGCATAAGCATGCTTTTTCATTTCTGCCAGCTTCAGATTTCTTTTGGTAAAATGATATAATTGGAATATCTTTTTCCAAACAAGTGTTCTGAGGCTTAGTAATATAAAACTTGTCATTTCATCCATTCATTCAGTCAATATTCATCAAACAGCAACTTTGTACCAAGCCTTCAACTGTAGCTAGGAGATACTATGATGACTCAAAGAAGAGATAAAGACTTAATCAAAATACTTATGCAAATTAGAGCATAATTGTCAAGTGTGTGAAGTATTATGAAAGAAAAATAAGTGGGGGGGATGTCTTTAATACTTCAGGGGTTGGGTAAGTCTTCCCTGAGGAAGTGCAACATCATCTGAGATCTGAAAGATAAGTAGAAAATTCTTTATTTATTTATTTTTTTTTGAGACAGAGTTTTGCTCTTATTGCCCAGACAGGAGTACAACGGCGTGATCTTGGCTCACCACAACCTCTGCCTCCTGGGTTCAAGTGATTCTCCTGCATCAGCCTCCCAAGTAGCTGAAATTACAGGTGTGTGCCACCATGCCCAACTAATTTTTGTATTTTTAGTAGAGATGGGGTTTCACCATATTGGTCAGGCTGGTCTCGAACTCCGGACCTCAAGTGATCCACCTGCCTCGGCTTCCCAAAGCTGGGATTACAGGCATGAGACACTGTGACAGGCAGATAAGTAGAATTGTTTTTTGTTTTTTGTTTTGAGACAGAGTTTTGCTTTATTGCCCAGACTGGAGTGCAGTGGTGCAATCTCAGCTCACTGCAACCCCCGCCTCCTGGGTTCAAGTGATTCTCCTGCCTCAGCCACCAGAGTAGCTGGGATTAGAGGTGCTCGCCACCATCCCCAAGTAATTTTTGCATTTTTTTAAATAGAGGCGGTTTTACCATGTTGGTCAGGCTGGTCTCAAACTCCTGACCTTGTGATCCGCCTGCCTCAGCCTCCCAAAGTGCTGGGAGTACAGGCGTGAGCCACCACGCCCAGCTGAAAATTCTTAGTGTGGGAGCTTCTCTGGCATAGCGAGGCATGCGTAAAGTCCCTGAAGCAGGAGGATGTGTGTTTGTCAAATCAAAATAAGGCAAGTAGATTACCTTTTGTTCCTAAAGCAAAAGAATGGCATAAAAATGATGCTAGACAGCGGAGCATGGACCACATAATGAAGAGCCCTTTCAACCATTTAAATGATGTTAATTTTTTTTTTTTTTCCTAAGAGGAATGTAAGTCATTTAAGGCTTTTGACTAAAGCAAAACCTAATCAGATTTGAGTTTAAAAGAATGGAGAAACAGTGGGGATGATAGAAGTGGGGAGATAAATTAGCAAATGCCGTGTGGGGGTGGGGCGGTGGATACAGGTAGACTAGACTAAAGCCAGACTCTGAGGATTTCCAACATTGAATCATTGAAACCAGCTGAGCAACTTCACAATGAAACTACCTTTGCAAAAGTTATATCTGTGAGAAAATTTTAACAATCAGCTAACCTAACCCAACCCCCATCTTGCCTTTCCCTAAATTACTCCTGGGCTATTGGACCAAGCTAACTTTAAAAGATATTTAGGCTACAGTTTAAATGATAACAGCTTTTCCCAAATCTCAGCAGCTTTTGTAAAGCTAACAGGAAGCTTCCAGGCTGAGAGGAGAGGAGTGTGAGTCCTGCTAAGATTCGGACATTATTCCGGAGGTTATAAGATGTGCAACTTCCCCAATTCCTCCTACAAAATAACACCAGTATTGGAGACTGGCCTCTTAAGATAGCTTTTCAGGTTTCTTTGCATGTCTGACATACATGGCTCCACCTGGACCTGATGATTCCACTTGAACCGACAACCCCACTCCTGTGGCCCCACCCAGAAGCAATTCAGCCAGCAAGAGGATAGTTTCAACCCCCCTGTGATTTCATCTCCACCCCAAACAATCGGCAGCAGGCACCTGTTAACTGGCCACCCCTACTGCCAAAAAACTGCCTTTGAAAAGCCTCTAACCGAAGAGCTTTGAAGGAGATGATTTGAGTACAAACTCCATCTCCCACATGGCATGGCTGGCCTCCTGTCTATTAAACTCTTTCTCTACTACAATGCCATGGTCTTTCTTTATGCAGTGGGCAGGAAAGACCTCTTGGGCAGTTACAACAAAGAGCAGCTAGAGAGACAAGGGAAAACCAAGGCTGGACAGTGTAAGAGAAACCAAGGCTTCAGTGAAGGTGTAATGAATTATATTGGAAAATAACTTTGTTTTTATTGTTCCCAGGGATTTACGTTCTGGTTCTGCTTCTGATCTGATTTTGTCTGTTCCACTTTTATGTTTTCCTTTTCAAATAACATTATCACCATTAAACTTTGGAGTAATTTCCAAGGACATACTTTTTATAATTTTAATTAATTAATTAATTTTTTTTTCAGACAGGATCTCACTTGATCACCCAGGCTGGAGTACAGTGGAGCAATCATAGCTCACTGGAGCCTTGAATTCCTGGGATCAAGTGATCCTTCTGCCTCAGCCTCCTGAATAGCTGGGACTACAGGGATGTGCCACCACACTTGGTTAATTATTTTATTTTTAGTGAAGATGAGGTATTGCTATGTTGGCCAGGCTTGTCTTGAACTCCTGGCCTCAAACAATCCTTTTCCCTCAGCCCCCCAAAGCACTTGGATTATAAGCATGAGCCACCACATCTGGCTTCCTTTTTTATAATGTACAACCCTTACTAGAAATGATGAAAACAGAAGATATTTAGTACAAAATGGAAAACAAAATCAAATCCATTTCTACTGAGTCTGGATTTTCCTGTGTTTTGACAGTTAGAAAAACTCTAAGGTTATTATTTTAAAGGATGATCAGATGTTTACTTCTTTTAAATGTGACTTTAAAACTCAGTATGTAAAATAAGAAAATTGACGGGTACCTCTGGAGTTTTAGGTGAAGTTTAGTAAACTGAACAAAGTTGAATTAGCTCACTCATTTTTTAAATTGCCTCCCAGATAATTGTATAGCTTATGAATAAAAAATGCAGTCCTATTTTCAGATGCACTCAAACCAGCATGACTTCATCTTGACTGAGGGCTAGGAAAAATGAGTCAGGGACTTGCTGGGCTGGATTCTCAGAAAGATAGGTGTTCCTAGTGAGAGAAGAGAGAAGAAGGAACCAGTTAGGCAGATAGTTAGGACAAGTCCGTGGTAGAAGTCTTTCCAACAAAAGAGCAGCCTGGAAGCAATCAAGCTGCAAGCGCAGATAAGGAAGCAAGGTCCAATGCCTTTGTCTCTTGTGCAACCAGTGAAATCCACCTATACATGGTGGGCTTCAGTGAGCATGTTCCTTTCCTTTTTGGGCATACTCAGATAAGGGAACTTGTACAGAGGGGCTTGCCTAAGATGGACCTGCAGCCATATAGATAAGAAAAATTACACAGAACTAGACACACCTGCAGTGGAAAATTCCATCTCCTGACACATACACAGTAAGGGAAATAAAACAACATGGAATAACTCAGGCTAAGGACCCACATGCGCACTAGAGGGATGGAATGGAGCTAACAAGAATTCATCCTTATGTAAATAAGACATTCACCACTAACTGGCTTTTCGTGCCTCATCTAAATGAAACCCTCTGCCCCTATAGTTTGTTTATAAAAGCCTTTGCCTTCAACTGTGAAATGGCAACTCTTTCAGGCCCCTTCTCCACTGTGGAGAGCTTTCCTCTTTAGCTGATTGAACTTGGCTCCAACCTCACTCTTGGTGTCTATGCTCCTCAATTTTCTTAGTCGTGAGACAAAGAACTCCAGGTAATACCTCAAACAACGAAACTCCTCCAGTGACTCTAGACTGCTTCACTGTCCTCTAGATGTTTACAATTAAGGGAACAGATTGATAACATTTACTAAATATACTCAGACTTAGGAGTGTCCTGATATCCCTATATCTTCAGAACAAAAGCATTCCTAATTTTGCTTTAAAGATAATAATATTGAGGCTGGGCACGGTGGCTCACGCCTGTAATCCCAGAACTTTGGGAGGACGAGATGGGTGAATCACAAGGTCAGGAGATGGAGACCATTCTGGCTAACATGGTGAAACCCTGTCTCTACTAAGAAATACAAAAAAATTAGCCGGGTATAGTGGTAGGCACCTGTAGTCCCAGTGACTTGGGAGGCTAAGGCAGGAGAATGGTGTGAACCCAGGAGGCAGAGCTTGCACTGAGCCGAGATCATGCCACTGCACTCCAGCCTGGGTGACATAGCGAGACTCCATCTCACAATAAATAAATAATTAAATAAGTAAAAATAAATAAAAAATAAAGATAATATTGATCCCTGCAAAATACAGTAATTAAGAAATTTAATCCTTTACCACAAACCCTTATAGCAGAGCGTATTTCCCCATGATCTTTTTTTAAAATTTTTATCCTATATGTAAACAAGCATTGTACTTAGGGTGGACATGTTCCTGCTCTTACTTTTGGGAATGACCTACTCTGTCTATGGAGTAGCTGTTCTTTCACCACTTCACTGTCTTAATAAATTTGCTTTTGCTTGGCGCTGTCAACTTGCCCTGAATTCTTTCTTGCATGAGTTCCAAGAACCCACTCTTGCAGTCTGGATCAGGACTCCTTTCCTGTAACATCTTTCTGGTGACCACAAAAGGATGATACTGAAAAAAAAAAAAAAAAAAAGACTGAATAGATTGGCAGACTTTGGGGACTTTGGGTAAATATTGAGATACCCAAATAAAAGTTGGATTAGGTTAGAGGCCCAATTTAGGGGAGTTAGAGTCTCCCCTAAGACAGAGAAGGTTAAAGACCTCTCTTAATAAAAGGCAAGGATGTTTAACCGAACTTGAGTTCAAACTTTGACCCAACTTAGGAAGGTTAGAGTACTTCCTAAGATGTAGGAGGTTAGAGGCCCCTCTCAGTAAAGTCCCTCTTGTCTAAGAATGGATTTGGCACTATGGGATGCTAACTGCTATTCCCTTTGGATTATTCTGCCTTGCAGTCTTTGCTGATGGGTATAGGTGACAGAATTAGGCATGTACAGGATCATGAGACATGGGGAGCTCTTTCCTTCCCAAAAATGAAAATTCAAGAGCTAATGGAACTGCTGCAAAAGTTCCCTTTGCTGCTGACAAGTGGCCGCCTGAATTTTTAGTTTGGCTGCAATGGGTGAGTCTTTCTCTGGCCTCCCTGAGCACTTTGCCCTCCTGACCCTGCCACACGCAATGTTTTTTTTTCTCTCTCTTTCTCTTTTCTGTCTTTTCTGTTACTGAGGGTGACCATCTTGCTCAGAGACCACATGTTGAAACTCATGGTCAGAGGTTGCATTAACGATGATTGGGCCCAACTGGGGGCAAGATTGAGCCTTGCCTATTTGATATTGGATGCTAAACAGAGTGGTTAATGTCTATGTTTTGTCATATGTAGTTTGCTCTGGACAGAATGGAAACAGATAATTTTCCTTTGTGTTGTGGCTTGGCCGCAGCACAAAGGAGCCTTGGCACCAGGACTCTGGTGCAGTGAGCCAGGTCACTAGGGCTGCTCAGGGAAAGGGAATCCAGAACCTTGTCATGCTGGCAAAAGGGTAAG
Source organism: Rhinopithecus bieti (assembly GCF_001698545.2). Taxonomy (NCBI): domain Eukaryota; kingdom Metazoa; phylum Chordata; class Mammalia; order Primates; family Cercopithecidae; genus Rhinopithecus; species Rhinopithecus bieti. The sequence continues at coordinate 622,137 of NW_016807882.1, forward strand.
AATTTCTTACCAGTCAAACTTCTGGCCTCTCTCTCTCTCTCTGAATGAATGCTAAAAATCACTGTTTATATCTGTAAAGTTTTGATTCATGGGAAAAAAGGATTCATGAAGCTAATCTTAAGCTGTGGTGAAGCTGGTGCACTTTGTCTTTCTCTATTGTTCTGTCATAATAAAGGGTACCTTAGGATAGAATGCAGGCCAAGGACTCCTATAAGCCTGCTGTTCAAGATGACCTCGCAAACTGGTCAGTCATGTCCTTGGGAGCTTGACCTTGTAACCATGTGGCCATGCTTTCTCTTTTCACAATGGTAGCCTGGGGTCAGGGTTCAATTCCTGGCTTAGGAAATAGTCCTTTATCGTCTACCTGTCTTTTGATTTATATGTGTTATGTGTGTGATGTTTATATATGAAAGAGCTTTAATTAATTGGTTTAAAAATACTAAGAGCTTAAATCAAATATTTTAAAAGAAAAATAAAAATTGCAATGTCTTTTAGTTCACATAAGTTTTATAATCTTTGGGAAATAAAAACAGCTTTAAAGATTATTGAAAATAAAGACATTTGGTCTAAATTAGGCAGGTCAGATGTTAAGACTGTTAAATACCTTAAGCTCATAAAATGTATTTTTGATTAAAAAAAAAGTTGTTCAACTTATTTTGGAGCATTAGATTCTAGATAAGGCCTGGGGACATGTGGTGTTAGCTATACCCTCTAGGTGTGCTGTAAAATGTCAGACCTTATCTGGTGTCCTAAGCTCTACACCTAGTACATAATTAAAATTGATTACTTACCAAGGTTTTCACCAAACATAAAAGTCACTAAGCGTTAATAGTGTAACTTTATTTGAGACTACTGAAGAAACAGTTTTACATGCAAGGTGTGTAAGGAAAGTGAAATGTGTTTTTGATAAAAGATTATAAAATGTCGTGAGAATGTAGATTTCTTGCCTAAATTAAAGGGTTGACAGATTGTGTTAAGTTAGATAGAATAAAGCTGAAGATTTGAAAAAATTGTGGAAGGTTCATGAAAAATTAATCTCATAAAAGAAATTCTGTGTGTGAACATATTGGCTAATGTTAAAGGGGTATTCAGTTTTTCCGTAAATTGAGCATTGGAATAAAAGCACAACAGGTTTTCTTAGAGCACTGATTTGCTCTTTAACAAAAATTTGTAAAGAGTTATAAAAGGTTTATTAGAATATTACCTTATAGTCATACTGATTAAAGCTGAATAGATTTATCTTATGGGTTGTATTAAGAATTGGGTTTAACATCAACAGTACACTAATGTAAACATGAAATTCGGCTTATTTGCTATAAAAGTAATACAGAAAACATTGTCAAATATAAAATTGGCTTTATTTGGGCTGTGTTTGTATAAATATGTTATTGGTATTTGTTCCAAAATTATAAAGACTTCTGTAATTCTAATATGGCTTAGCATATGTTATTAATAATTATAAGTGTTAGGTGAAATTTTGTATGACATGGAAGCAACCAAATTTCCTTAATCAATTGTGGCTTTAATTGTGGCTGTCTTACAACTTCTTGCCATCCACAAATAATTATCTTGTGTTGGTCCTCTTCAAAAGGTGGTTTACAATAAGCTGCAGGGCTTTGACAGATGTTCTTAAATGCAAATTTCTGATAACTTTGGAGATTGTGACATTAGAATACAGAAAAAAATCTTTCAGGACTCTCATAAAGACCTGAAATGTTCATGACTATCAAGAAGAACAGGAGTTAATTACATGGACTGAACTAATAGAAGACTTAAGTAATCTTTTTGACTTTTTTCTTAAAACACTACTGATCCTTTGTTTTGTTTTTCTGAATTGAGGAAACTTTTTAGTTATTTACAGCTTGTAACAATTGAGTAAAGTATACTCCTGTGAACAAAATTTGTAGCCTATTTGTTTCTCTCTACCTGATTTCTCCAGAATTTGGCAACTATTTGTGAATATTCTCAATTTATGGCATAGTTATTTGCATAAGAGCAATAAAAAGTCTGTTTTCTTTTGCACAAGATACGGTTGGAGAAATTGCTTATTTTGCCAAAGCTTTGAGGGGAATGGTATGCTTTCCTTTAAGGAATCAAACTTAACAAAGCCAATTAAAACCTCTTGGGAAAACTAGACTCATATCTTGTCTACCCAGTCCCTGTACTGAATTCCTGTACAGGGTTCCTGACCTGTGGTAAATAAACAATGTCACTTTATGACAGGTCCAGGAGCACCAAGTTATCTTGGGACCTCAAGAGGAGATGAGTTTACTCAACTCACATGTATTTGAAGGTACAAACCTATGGCAGAGCGTGGCTTTAAAAAAGTCTTATTTGAGATTCCTTCTATGGAACAGAGTTTCATCAAAGCAAATTTTAAAAAAAAGTTTATGTGAAAATAATTATTCTTGCTGCACTTTATACAAATAATCAGGCCAATTATAATAAAGCAAATTGGTCTTACCATGCTTTGTTTTTAGTAAAAATGGGAGGCTGGAGAGAGAAATTATGTTTCAAAATCTATGGTACACTTACTATTGGATTCTAGTCTCATTGGTTGTTTTCATGTTTGTTTCTGAAATTTAGGCTAATCACTGGTTGGTTCACCAGAATAAGCAATTTAATAACCTTGTTTGTTCCAGTGAACCAACCAGTGATCTCTGACTGCAGCTCAGAAGAAAGAAGATAAATGAGTAATGTAAAAATCTAGATCAACATTCTAATTCTGAACACATACTGGAATCAGCTAGCAACCCTATGTCAGCTTGTTTCCAACAACTGCCCAGTTCTTAGAAAGCCTTCCTGTTTAGTTTACTTGGAATGATTTTACTCACTTTACTTTCACTGTGATTGTACTCTTTGTATAGGAATGCAAGATAAGCTTACTCAATGCTGTCTTAAATTGGACACTCATTAATCTTCCAGATATCACCTTTTGTTGGAACTAGAAGTTATGAACAACCCTCACCATACTGACACTTTCTGACTGTGATCCTCTCTACCTTGAACGTAAGAGACCCAATTGTTAGGAATATCATTGCCCCTATTCAGCCTTAAGAAGCTATAGAAGATAGATCTTCTTCCCTCTGCAATGCTTAGGATTAATGGCCCTCTTGTACAGGGAGGAGAGAAATACGTCAGAGGTGTTTGAACCAGAGCAACTCCATTCTTAAGTGAAGGCTAGGAAAATGAGACTGGGACTAGCTGGGTTGCATTGCCAGAAAGTAGGTATTCCTAGCCTCTAGATGTTTAGGGTTAAGGAAACAGATTGATAATGTTTGCTAAGCAGACCCAACTTAGGAGTGTTCTAATATCCCAACATCTTGAGAACAGAATATTCCTAATTTTGCTTTAAAGATAATAATATTGATCCTTGCAAAATAGAGTAACTATAAAAATTAATACCTTACCACAAGCCCTGTGGCAGAACATATCACCTCATGATCTTTTTTCATCCTATGTATAAACAAGTATTGGACCTAGGGTGGATGCCTTGCTTCTCTTACTTTCAGTAATGTCCTACTCCGTCTATGGAGTAGCTGTTCCTTCCCTACTTTACTTTCTTAATAAACTTGCTTTTGCTTTGCACTGAGGACTCGTCCTGAATTTTTTCTTGTGTGAGATTCAAGAACCCGCTCTTGGGGTCTGGATCAGGACCCCTTTCTGGTAACACTATGATGAAAAGGATAAAGTTGAAATCAAACTGATATTTATGTTTTTTCTTTTCTGAGAAATTCAATCCATAAAAGGTTTTATGTCACTTTCACTTTGTTCTATTGTTTGGTTTCTAAATGTCTTACTTTCTGGAAAGAAATCCTTAATCTCTTATCAATAGTGAATATAACTCATTCTTTTACCTTATGAGTCAATATTTAATTAAATTAGACATTCTTTATGAGTTTGAATATTAATTTCCTGTTGGTAGAATTTCTTCACAAAATCAGAGTGTTCTCCTGTTTTAATGCTCCAAAGGAAATTATCCTCCAAATCATAACTGAATTCAACCATTCTTTCAAAAACATGTTAATATCTGCATTCTATTTCTTCCATTTTGAATATATTATCATAGCTAGTAGTCTTGCTGTGGACAAGGAATAGGTATTAGAATTTGTGAGCAAATAAAGACATGCAGAACCAGGGGTTCCTACTTTGAACTATCTGGAGCTTATAGAATCTATATCACGTCATGTGATAAAGAATAAACTGTTAACATAGAAGGGAAACAAGAAAAACCAAGGGAATTAACCTAATCAGTTAGACATTTTAGTGCCTTGAGGAACTAATCTGTTTCATCTTCATGAACCAAATGATATCTATAAAAGTGTTGTTCTTTCTTTGTTCCCTTTTGATCTTATGATATTTCTCCTCATTGGCTTTTCAAGTCTTGCCAAAATTGGTGCTATTGTTGTTGTTCCAAAATAGTTGCTGGCACATGCTATGTGGCAGACATTAAACTCAAACTAACACATCCTTACTGATTAGTTTCTGGTTTATGGTTGCTGAGGACTGAGCAGAGCTCTTCCAAAGATTAATTTATAAAGCACTGAAAACTATAAGCGAGGGCATGCTAAAATCTATTCATATAAAAGTAAGCTAATATTTGTGCCATATATTACAGGTGTAGAACCTGTATGATTAGAAATAGAACATCCAAACATCAACTGAGTTATCCATTATTAATAAATAGTAAAATTGTGAGTAGAATATTAAAAATTCATATGTGTACAAATAGAAAAGCAACAAAGAACAAAGTATTCTACTTTATTATTTAGAAAAAGATAATGAAAGGAGAGCAATACCTGTATCAGTAGTTAAAATAATATTTAAGATAAACGTCTCAAATTTCTCTTTCTCCTCCTTCTTTTCCCCACATCCTTTAATTATGAATTTCTTAATTAAGAATTTATTTTAGGAGGTAAGATCTGTTATTTCATTTATTCATTTTTTTCAACAACTATTGCCTGAACACGTTCAATTTGTCAGATCCTCTACTAGGCTCTGGGAATGCAGCAGTGAACAAAAACAAACATCCCTTATATGTTCATGGCACTTTCAGTAAGGTTGTAAAGAAAGAACCAAATCAAGTTATCTCTGAAATAAAGTCCACATTGTCCTTTTGCAAACACTGTAGGGGAAAGGTACATGTGGAGTGATAACCTTACCAAAGGGGTCAGGAAATGCTAACTCAACCACACTAAGGTGACTGACTATAGGAAAGAATGGAGTCTACTGAGAGGGGAGTGGAAAGCATATCCAGCAGATGGAGTAGGGTCTGCAAAGGAGTGGTGCGGGCACAGGAAATCTAGATAATTTTACTCTATATAGAGTAAAGGAGAAAATGAGGACCAAAATCAAGCTATAGAGGTTGTTAAACACAGACCATGGAGAGCTTCTCAGGCTAGATTAAGAGTATTGTTTTCATGCCAAGAGTCATTGCAGGGCATTGAAATATTATGAGCACCTGATTGATGGGGATTTTTTGTTTTTGCTTTTGTTTTTGTTTTTTGAGACAGAGTCTCACTTTGTGGCCCAGGCTGGAGTGCAGTGCTGCAATCTCAGCTCCCTGTAACCTCTGTCTCCGGGGTTCAAGCGATTCTCCTGCATCAGCCTCCAGAGTGGCTGAGATTTTAGGCGCACACCGCCACACCTGGCTAATTATTTGTATTTTTAGTAGAGACTGAGTTTCACCCTGTCTTGAATGGGGTCAAGCTGGTCTTGAACTCCTGACCTCAAATGATCCACCTCCCAAACTACTGGGATCACAGGCGTGATCCACTATGCCAGCCAACTGATAGAGTTTTGAAAAGAACACTCTGACTACACTGCAGAGTAGATGGTAAAGAGGACAGTTTAGTTATGAATAAGCCAATTGGAGGTTAGTTTCACATGTTTTGCAGGTGAAATGTAGTATTAACTTTAACCAGAGTAATTGGAAAGCTCTTCAAAAGATGTATTAGAAAGTGTTCATATATTCTATACAAAAGCTTTTGAGAAATATTAGTGATTTTAGGGTTGGACAATATTTTTTGTCTCTAAGTCAGTATGACAAATAAGGCTGGAGTTTTTGAGGCTACAAATGAATACCTTACTTGGATTTTGTACATGTTAAGTTTATTTATCACCAGAAAAAAATAATTATATTCTCAAGAGTGGGGTCAGAAAGCTACAGCCAAATCCATCTTCCCCGCTGAATAATTTTGGAAATATAGTTTATTGAATCACAGTCACACCCATTCATCAGTGCATCATCTTTTAATGTCTTTGCACAGTGGTGGAGTTGAATAGTTCCAACAGAGCTTATATGGCCTGCAAAGCAGATAACATATATTATCTGCTCCTTTACATAAAAAGTGTATTGAGTCCTGTCCTAGAAAATGGAGATAATTTTATTTTTATTTTCTTTCTTACTCTCTTCATTGATATTTGTCACCAAAAAGGTAATCACTCCTAAGTAGCCACATTACTTAATGTATGTGTTCAAAAAATAAATTATTACATTTCTACAACTTGTAGGCACGGGTAATATTTAGGATGATACGCCAAAGTGACTCACATGTGTGAACAATTGAATCCAATCAGTATGAAAGTGCTATGTGATATAGCCAATCCCCTTCCAAACCATCTTTACCTAAAGAATATTCCCCAAATACAAAACAAATAAATACACAGAGTCCATGTTTATAGCTTATACTATTTTAGAAAATTACTGAAACATAACATACTTTTATTTCTTTGCATTAGTAGCTTTCATGTTTCCACAATATCTCTCTACCTTATAAAATAAACTCAGGCATAAACTGCCCATTGTCACAGAGAGACAGAGCCAGAATTCTAACCCATCTTGTAATTAACAAACTGGGTCCCCTTGAACCCAATAATTGATTTAATGTACACCAATTCGTGAATGATATTGTTCACTAATGAAAGATTGTTCTACTAGGATTTACTACCAGAATAAAGGTTCAACTGTGTATGTAGCCTTGTGAGCTCATTGCCTCATTTAGTTCAACCAATAATAATTAGAAAAATTATTTAAATATCTAATGCACTTAATAGAGCAATAGATCTTTCTTTCCCCCCCCCCCAAAAAAAAGATTTGAAGGCATAAACCATTAAAACTGTTTTTGTGTCCTCCATAGCAAAGACTGCTCTTCTAATAGAAGGAATCTAAATGATTATGGAATGAAAAGAAGTGCTGTCATTCAATATGAAAACTACTCCAGTAAGCCTCCTAAATAGTCAAAGGAGTGAACCAAATTACTACTTATGTAGTTCCTTTCAGTTAAATCTTTACGAGCACCATGCTGCTTCCTTGAGGTGTAAACATTTATGAAACACAAGGGAAAAGATATGTGTGAATAATATTGTTTGGAATAATGTCAGCAACACCCTCCTTGTATAAATAAAATACCCAATTGAACATGATCACATAAAGAAACAATCACTTATTTCTAGAAATAAGTGTAAGGAAATACACCAAAATATTAATTTATTTTATTTTACGGAATTAGTGCATTTTGTTCTCATTTAATCTCTATTTTCCAAATGTATTGCCTTTTAATAGAAATATATTTTATGGAAAAAAGTAAAATATTAATAGATTTTTAAAAAGATTTGTGCACATTAAACTTAATCTCTATTGAATATCCAAGAAAAATTGATATTGTCGATTTATGAACTATGCTGAAAAAATACTTTCAAGGCTAGTAGGTGCAAAGAATGCACCAAAGGATGCAAAGAAATATCTGTTAACAAAACCCAAATCTTTTGCTTTTCAATGCATTAAAAGGCATTCAATGATAATAGCTCTCCTGTGTAAAATAGCATAGTTGTCTTAGCCCATTTTTGTGCTGCTATAAAAGAATATCTGAGTCTGGGTAGCTTAAAATGGAAGAAAATGATTGGCTTACAATTCTGGAGGCTGGACGTCCAAAACTGAGGGATCGGCATTGGGAAGGGGCTTCTTGTTCATCAGTCCGTATTGAGAGGGCAAAAAGAGGGTGAGAGAGAGCAGCAGTGAGCTAAACTCAGCCTTTGATAAGGAACCAACTCCCGCGGTAATGAATCCACTCCTGCAATAACTACATTAATCCACTCATAAGGGCAGTGCCGCCATGACTCAAACACTTCTATTTAAGTCCCACCTCCTAACACTGCCATATTGGGAATCAATCTTCCAAAACGTGTGCTTTGGGGGACACATTCAAACTATAGCAATAATACTGAATACTTAATTTAATTTAATTGTAAATAAGTGATGATTAAGTTTTGCTCACCAGCCTGTTGGTGACAAATGGTATTGTGAAGCATATTCGTGACCATAGAAACGTGTTCGTGAAAAAGCAGTAAGCCTACCCTCATTTATGTCTTAAATGAGGTATTAAGGGATCTTAGAAAGAGCAGAGGTTTAGAGTAAGCTAAATCTTTTTAAATTTCTCTCTCGTTTTTCCCAAAGTTGGAGTCTTAGCTCCTTCATCCTTAAGAATGGGGTTAATATCTCTTCTACTGTCCTCTAAGCATTAGTTCTTATTTGTAACAGTAATAGGTAACCTTTGCTGAGTGTTTTGTATGCAAGAGGAACTTCGCATCTATGAAATCTATGAAAGTTATCTAATTAAAATGGTCCTATTAGAATCCTTGTGTGCAGAATATAACATTCAGGATTAGAATGGTTTAATAACTGGGTTAAGGTCTTACAAATAGTAGGGTAGTAACTGGAATTACATCCCGACAGTCTGGTATTTGAGTTCAAGCTCATAATAAATATGCATTCAACCTCCTATTCTCATAGAAACTTGATTTAGTTTTTTCATCTCAACTGATACGCTAATACTAATACTTTGATTACATGAGCGCCACCAGACTTCGAGTAACTCCAGTTTCTTTCCTATCAAAAAATTTCTTTAGGCTTTCAGATGTAAAGAGACTCATAAATTCAGCAAATCTTCACTTTTAGTTACAAGTGTTTCTCCTTCACTTAGATAAAAAGAAACCCCACAAATGATTTTATAGCAGACCTCTGTTATTTGTCTGCTGATAATACATTAAACAAAGCCGAAAAGGAAGAAAAGCTTTTCTGTTTTATTTTTTTGACTTGTTAATCCTTGCAAAGTTCATCCTGCTAGGAAGCTGCAGGGTACTTCAAACCAGGTCATTTTAACTAAACATAAATACAGCACAAATTGGATGTCCCCTCAGGCCTTTGAACTGACTTAAAGCTAAGACTTTACGCAGGCCTTTGGTTTTATCTATGCATGTCCTTGGAGGAGAGCCAAATTCTCAGCAGAAACACACATTTGCAGGAATAGGACCAGCTGCAGAAGGTTTTGAAGCTATAAGCACTAGAACTTTCTAAAAGCTGAAAAATAAAAACGATCTCTGATTCTTTTAATTACTTGCCTTCTCCAAAGGCACATGTAGAAACCCCATGTCTATGCCTAAACTATTCACTGCTGTGGGATATGATGGAAAGACAATTAGCTTTGGAGCTTGCCCAGTTTTGCAATACTGGCGGGCTATTCAGTTTTATAATAATTTAATGTTTTGTTTTTTTTTGTATGTTCCTGGAATACAGCAGAATATCAACGAATAGTTTTATATTGAAGCTGACCACTTTGCATTACCAGTATTCAGAAGCATGTCATTCAAGATATTCATTTTTTTAGTAAAAATTTCAAATATTCATCTCGTTCTAAAGCTATCTTGCCTTTTAGTGAATTCTCTTTTCCTTTTCCTTTCACAGCCTTCCACTGCAACTGTCTTTCTAATGACTGTATCATTTTGCACCATCATTATACAGAAGGCTCATCCTTTAGAGCAAGTAAAACACTAATTTATAGAGCATTCATGAAATACTCCTTCAAACTTATTTAAGCTGAAATGATACAGTCTAGAGTACCAAATTTCTAAAAAAGGCTTGAAAGCCTTTGGAATTAAATGGGAGAAAATATTTTTCCATGTCTCATTAAAAGGAATGTGTTTAAAGAGTTCAATTAGGAAAGACAAAATAAATTTGTTCTTTTAAGTGTAACAGTGGAAAGAGGCATCTTACCAAGTAATGTCTTCTGAACTCAGGCATATTGGTTTAATTTTCAAGATTAACTAATCTTACAGTTACATATATTATAATCTGCAATTATATCCTGTAATATAATATGAGTATTCTACCCAAGTTTAATGGCATTGTAGATCCATTTCCTTTCCTAAGAGATAAAGAGACTAAAGGAGATTGTCAATCCCCTGTGTCCGGAAATAGAAAGAATACTGTGTTCTGCTTCAATGATATGAACACCACTCTCAAGCTTGCCTGTTTATAACACACAAAAAATAAGGCAAGTGTCAACTTTAGAAGACTACAAAGAGAATAAATTTGAAGTAAACTACGGGATACCTATTTTCTTTTTCTGGATTCTTGGAGTTAAATGAGGTCCTGAGAAATGCCTATCTATATATTCTGGAGTCCTTTCAAATGACGCCAATAATTTACAGTCACTTAATAACTGAAAATACCTGAATCAATATTGATTCAAAACTCTGGCTTCCAGCTTTACTGAGTGTTCTGAGAGTTAATAGAGGTCTCCAGCATATGCAAAAGACACCCAAAAGAAACCCTGGGACACAGAAAAGAAGACTTTCAAAGTCTCATGAATTATATGCCACCTCAAGGCCCTTGTAGCAGCAGGCTAGTTTATACTTAAAGGGATAAATCAAAGCATTAATCGGTCTTGTCAGGAAAGCAGGTGTTTTGACTGCCTTTATGGTTCATTTTCATGCAAAAGGGTTGTGGGACACAGAAATCACAAGGGATTGCAAATAAATGGCACTGACAGGATTGATCCCACCAGGCAACGGGGCTAAAATCAGCCTGTCTTTTCATATTATGAAATACACCTAATAGCAGAGCCTCTTTAAGCTCTAGCTCCACAATAGCCTATTTGTGAGCTCAGGATTTTTCTGCTTTTTTGTTTCTTGTCTTTTCTTTTTATGATAAACTATTCCAGCAACCATAGCAGGTTTAGAATGTTAAAAAACCATGGCGCACAAGATTTGACCAAAGGATTTTTGTTTTTGAAGGACTTTAAGGACAGGATATACAAACTCTGTAATCTGGTTCCAAGATGGAAGGGGAGGAAGAGGATGAGGAGAAGCATATCCTTCATTTCACCCTCATCTCGAGATTCGGGGATAGCCAAAATATCATCGAAAAGTTCCAGGAACATAAACAACTACCAAGTGTTGGTTTATGTGAGGCTTTCTACTTTAAAAGGTGACTAAATTTGGAGAAAAAAAATTAAACTTAAAAACACTCAAATGGTCAATTTGACCTTTTATAGAATGGCACTTTTGACTTATTATGTCATTATCTGCTAGGTTTCTTTATTTTACTTTTTAATTTAATTTTATTTTATTTTTATTATACTTTAAGTTCTAGGATACATGTGCACAACATGCAGGTTTGTTACATATGTATACATGTGCCATGTTGGTGTGCTGCACCTGTTAACTTGTCATTTACATTAGGTATATCTCCTAATGCTATCCCTCCCCCCTCCTCCCCCTACCCCACAACAGACCCCAGTGTGTGATGTTCCCCACCCTGTGTCCAAGTGTTCTCATTGTTCAATTCCCACCTATGAGTGAGAACATGCAGTGTTTGGTTTTCCGTCCTTGTGAAAGCTTGCTCAGAATAGTGGTTTCCAGCTTCATCCATGTCTTACAAAGGACATGAACTC
>NW_016807882.1:637277-640080 GCF_001698545.2 Rhinopithecus bieti
ATTGGCCCCCATTCTCCTCTGGCTTGTAGAGTTTCTGCCAAGAGATCTGCTGTTAGTCTTTTGAGTTTCCCTTTGTGAGTAACCGAACCTTTCTCTACGGCTGCCCTAAACATTTTTTCCTTAATTTCAACTTTGGTGAATCTGACAATGATGTGTCTTGGGGTTGCTCTTCTCGAGGAGTATCTTTGTTGCATTCTCTGTGTTTCCTGAATTTGAATGTTGGCCTGCCTCACTAGGTTGGGGAAGTTCTTCTGGATAATATCCTGCAGAGTGTTTTCCAACTTGGTTCCATTCTCCTGGTCACTTTCAGGTACACCAATCAGACGTAGATTTGCTCTTTTCACATAGTTCCATATTTCTTGGTGGCTTTGTTTGTTTCTTTTTACTCTTTTTTCTCTAAACTTCTCTTCTTGCTTCATTTCATTCATTTGATCTTCAATCACCGATACCCTTTCTTCCACTTGATCAAATCGGCTACTGAATCTTGTGCTTGTGTCACGTAGTTCTCGTGCCATGGTTTTTGGCTCCGTCAGCTCACTTAAGGACTTCTCTACACTGTTTATTCTAGTTAGCCATTCATCTAATCTTTTTTCAAGCTTATTAGCTTCTTTGCAATGTGTTCAAACAGCCTCCTTTAACTTGGAGAAGTTTGTTATTACCAATTGTCTGAAGCCTTCTTCTCTCAACTTGTCAAAGTCATTCTCTGTCCAGCTTTGTTTCATTGCTGGCAAGGTGCTGTGTTCCTTTGGAGGAGAAGAGGTGCTCCGATTTTTAGAATGTTCAGCTTTTGTGCTCTGGTTTCTCTGATGGTGACATACAGATGGGATTTTGGTGTGAATGTCCTTTCTGTTTGTTAGTTTTCCTTCTAACAGTCAGGGCCCTCAGTTGCAGGTGTGTTGGAGTTGGCTGGAGGTCCATTCCAGACACTATTTGCCTGGGTATCACCAGCAGAGGCTGCAGAACAGCAAATATTGCAGAACGGAAAATGTTGTTACCTGATCCTTCCTCTGGAAGCTTTGTCTCACAGGGGCCCCCGACTGTATGAGGTGTCAGTAGGCCCCTACTGGGAGGTATCTCCCAGTTAGGCTACTCTTGGATCCAGGACCCACTTGAGGAGGCATCTGTCTGTTCTTAGATCTCAAACTCTGTGCTGGAAGAACCACTACTGTCTTCAAAGCTGTCAGTCAGGGATGTTTAAGTCTGCAGAGGTTTCTGCTGCCTTTTGTTCAGCTATGCCCTGCCCCCAGAGGTGGAGTCTATGGCAGCAGGCAGGCCTCCTTGAGCTGCGGTGGGCTCCACCCAGTTCAAGCTTCCCGGCCACTTTGTTTACCTACTCAAGCCTCAGCAATGGTGGTCGCCCCGCCCCCAGCCTCACTACCACCTTGCAGTTTGATCTCAGACTGCTGTGCTAGCAGTGAGCGAGGCTCCGTGGGCATGGGACCCTCTGAGTCAGGCACAGGCTATAACCTCCTGGTGTGCCATTTGCTAAGGCCATTGGAAAAGCACAGTATTAGTGTGGGAGTGACCTGATTTTTCAGGCACCGTCTGTGACAGCTTCCCTTTGCTAGGAAAGGGAATTCCCCGACCCCTTGCACTTCCTGGGTGAGGCGATGCCACACCCTGCTCCATGGGCTGCACCCGCTGTCTGAAAAGCCCCAGTGAGATGAACCTGGTACCTCAGATGGAAATGCAGAAATCACCGGACTTCTGTGTCACTCACACTGGGAGCTGCAGACTGGAGCTGTTCCTTCAGCCATCTTGGTACCTCCTTCTGATCTGCTAGATTTCTTCAGTGAACGGTCATTGTTGTAGTAGAATAAAACTTGAAAAAATAACTAAAATGACAGTTGTAAATTCTCTAGATTTTGTGATTATTCTTCCGTATAGTAGTACACATTTAGATAAATTCCAAAATTACATGCCAACTAGTTAATAGCTAATTATTGAGCATTTACTATATTCTAAAAATTATTCTAAGAACTTTATATGTGTAGTACTCATAACTTCATGTGGCAAATAATTATTTCCCTTTAAGGAAACATAAGCACATAGAGGATAAGTAATTTGCTCTATATTATATAACAATTAGGCTGAAATTCAAGCACAGACTAACTTCAGAGTTCTTATGCTCAGCCCTAACATTCTTCCGCCTCTTCAGAACAACTTATTAGCGTCTTTGTTCTCAATATTAATGTTAATAGACCAGGCACAGTGGCTCATGCCTGTAATCCCAGCACTTTGGGAGGCCAAGGCGAGCAGACCATCTGAGGTCAGGAGTTTGTGATCAGCCTGACAACCATGGTGAACCCTGTCTCTATTAAAAATAAAAAAATTAGCCAGGTGTGGTGGTGGGCGCCTGTAATCCTAGGTACTTGGGAGGCCGAGGCAAGAAAATTGTAGAGGACTATGTGCTCGCAAACGAGACATTCCCGATAAGTCCTGCTCTTGCAAACGAAGCAGGGTGTTCCCTCCCTGTTTGCAGGGAGGACAAAGGGGCCAGCTGCAAACGGCAGACCCTGGGGGCTTGTTTATGTATAAACATCTTGAAAATCCAGAAAGTCAGGGAAAGGTCAGAAAAACAACAATCTGTCTTGTGACTTGGTAACATTCCACAAACAACTGTATAAAATAAAGCGGAGCGTGTCATTCGTGGCGGCAGCCATGTTTGTCTTGTCTTGTGTTGTCTTGTGTGTTCATTCCTTTGTTCAGGAAACACACGGACCCCAACATCTGGTGCAGCGAGCAGGGTCTGTGGCTCCACGAGAGCAAGGAACCAGAGGGGGAACACCCCGGGCAGGTGCGG
>NW_016807882.1:643414-644958 GCF_001698545.2 Rhinopithecus bieti
CTACAATCCTTTAAACTCTTAGCCACTGTCCACAAGCCTCAAACTTTACAATTGAAGTGGAAAACTACAACTCCTGTTTGGGTGGAACAGTGGCCATTATCTAAAGAAAAACCTAAGACTTTAAAGAATTTAGTTAAGGAACAATTGGCTGAGGGGCATATTAAACCAAGTACTTCGGCATGGAATTCCCCTGTGTTTTTTTTGTAAAAAAAAAAAAAAAAGGAAAATGAATTTGAATATTAAGAGTTTATGAACATGTGCATTTTTCTGAGAACGTGATCCATAAATTACATCAAGTTTTCAGAAAGTATATGTTTCAAAAAAAAAAAGCTAATTGAAGTAATTTTATAAGACTCTGCCCTTAATCCACTCATTGTGTGTTAATACATTGCAACACTGATGAGGACAGTCTAATAGTGGTACAGTGAGAAGAGACCACATCTATTATTAATAGTTATAAAGCAGACAGAGACATAATCTTTTTTAACTGTGATAATATATACATAACGATTACTATTTTAACCATTTTTAAGTGTACAATTTGTTGGCATTAAGTACACTCACATTGTTCTACAACTATCCCCACCATCCATCTCCAAAATTTTTCATTATCCCAAGAGATTATGCTCTCTTAAAACACACTTTACAGTATTTGCAAGTTTAACACATTTAACACATGAACATTATTTTGGTTAAGATTATGAATTCTTAGCTGCTTTTAGTGTCCATGTTCTCCAAATAATTATATCTCCAAGAATCATCTAGTCTTATGTATGAATTATTTCTGAGATTGTGTTACAAAAATACAAAATTACCCAATATGAACTTCTACCATTTTAAAAGTTTCGTTTTGTTTTTGTTTTCTGAGACAGAATCTCGTTCTGTTGCCCAGGCGTGAGTGCAGTCGCACAATCTCTGCTCACTGCAACCTCTGCCTCCCAGGTTCAAGCAATTCTCCTGCCTCAGCTTCCCCACTAGATGGGATTACAGGTGCCTACCACCACACCCAGAAAATTTTTGTACTTTTAGTAGAGATGGGGTTTCATCATATTAGTCAGACTCATTTTGACTACAGCAACCCTTCCACCTTAGCCTCCCAAAGTACTGGGATTACAGGGATGAGCAATCACGCCCACGTCCTAAAAATAGATATTTTTCTAATAATGTTCCTAAGTCAGAACTATGACTGGTTTTAAAGAAAATTAACCCTTTGATTAAAGACAAAGTGAGAGTATATTAATTTGAAAAGCCTAAGAGGTTAACATAAATCTTCAGTTATTATTATTGATAAAAGGTTTATCCTACATTTTTCTTTGTTTTTTAGTTTTACATTGTTTTAACATCCAATCCAACTGAATTGCAGAATTAATCCCTATTAAAAAATTCATTAATGAAAATAATTATAGAACATGTAAAATATGGATACAAATGGAAAGACTGAAAAAAACCCCAAAAACCTATCCATACCATCTAAAAAAGTACTTACTTTTAGGTGACATTTTTACAATTTTAAAACATAACATTTTGAATAAAAAAAAAGGAAC
>NW_016807882.1:645051-668103 GCF_001698545.2 Rhinopithecus bieti
AAATGGAAAGACTGAAAAACCCAAAACCTATCCATACCATCTAAAAAAGTACTTACTTTTAGGTGACATTTTTACAATTTTAAAACATAACATTTTGAATAAAAAAAAAGGAACCTTAACATCCTGGTTAACTCTTACTGTAAACCAAAAATGATAATTCTTATTCATATATTTATGTTAAATTAGTTTGAAGTGCCCTATGGATACAACTATGTGAATTATTTTTTCTCATTTATTTAACAAATATTTATTGAACACATAAAATGTTTTTTACTGTAATTATTACAGAAAACATTTCTACTCTCTCTTTTGTTTATTAGTACACAAAATAAAAAGTGAAGAGATCAAGCATTAGTTCACAATTTATAATAATAAATTGAAAGAAACTCTAAGGAATTTAAGACAGTACATTTATTTTTAAATATGATTTAGAATGATTTTAATGGTTTACGTATAGACACTTTCCATAATTAAGGTTGGTAAGAAATTAGATTTGAAAATTCGCTCTTCCAGAGCCTCTTCCAGAGAGTTGTTTTAAGATCTAATGAAGGTAACATAAGGAAACTATGTAATGTTTCAGCATTCATTTTTGCAGATAAGCTTTCTGCAGTCAGTTTGGCTTTCTAACTGGATTTTTATGTAAAAGTAAATTCATCAGAAATGTAGGAAACAAAGTCCCTAATTCTACAAATAGCCTCTGTAAATAATGCTTCCAGGTAAATTCAACTACAAGTTGTGTGTGTATGGAAGAGACATACATCGATGTTTTCTTCTGTATTTGGACACTCAGATAGTAATATTCATGTATTAAAAATATTAATATAAATGATGATGAGTTAAAAAATCTAATCTATAGCATCCATTCAACTCCGTTTTTGCAGCACAGTTTCTAGTAATATTAATAACTAATTTCAAATTAAAATGTCATATTACCTTTCAGGAAGGAAAGAATGATCAAGAACAGTTTAGAGACATATTCACAAATATTTGACTCTCTTAAGGGCAAATAAAAATATTTTAACAAAAGCAGCATTTCTTTTAAGGGTATTAAAATGCCTTAGGTAGATCATATTCAAAGCAACCTGCACCCTCACTGCCATATGCCGCGTCACTACCCATTATTGTTGAATTACTGAACCAAGAACAATTTAGAACCTGTGTTGTAGGCAAAACAAATATCCCAAGTTCTAGTTTTTAAATTGGGTCCAAAGATAGTCACACATAGCAGTTTAATCAAAAACGCTTAGCAGATTCAGCTACCAGTTTATGAAATTGAATGTTAGCTGTCGCCTGTCATCAGTTTTACTGAGGGCAAGAAAACAGAGGACAAAGTGTCATATGCCCGTGTGTACTGAAGGGTAGAATTACCAGATCTTCCACTGTATTAGTTTCTTAGGGCTGCTGTAACAATTGCTACAAACTTGGTGTCTTAAACCAACAGAAATTTATTCTATTATCCTTTTTAAGACCAGAAGTGCAGAATCACGGTGTCAGCAAAGCTGTGCTCTCTACAAAGCCTATGGGGAGAATCTTTTCCTTGCCTCTTCCGGGTTCTGGTAGCTCTAGGCATTCTTTAGTTTGTAGCTGCCTAACTCCAGTCTCACCTTTGTCTTCACATGACCTTCTCATCTTTTTTTCTCTCCCTCTTCTCTTTGTCTTCTCTTCCATCTCCTACAAAGATACTTCTCATCAGATTTAGAACCCACCCAAATCCTCCAGGGTGATCTCATGCCAAAATCCTTACTGCATTAAATCTACAAAATGAGGTCACATTCACAGGTTCTAGGGGTTAGGACATGAGTATATGTTTTGGGGAAAACAGCCAGAATCAACCCAATTCAACTATTATCACTACTTAGACTCTTATACTGTGCTATTTATGAATTTAATGGGCATGCTACATTTTCCTTTTTAATGGCTACCTGCCTGTCTCTTCTAATACAGTGGTGTACACTCAAGTGAATTATTTAAAAACAATACTTATGATAGCTAATATATATTAAATTTCATTATATGTGAAATTTTTTTAATTCACATATAATTTAAAAATTTCACATATAAAGCATTAAAGTTACGCTTTTTTAACTCACTTGCTTCTCACAGAAACACCACAAATTCAGTATTATTGTGCCAATATTATAGATGAAAAAACAAAGACACAGAAATGCAACATTTCCCATTTAAACAGATAATAAATGAAGGAGCAGGGGTTTCAATGCAGGCAAGGTGACTTCAGAACCCTACTGATAAATTACCCTCTGTATTTTGTAGCCTTCCTTGTGATTTAACCCAGATTATATGAGAAAAATATCTTATTCCTCTTTAAGAAAATGTTTTACTCACACTTACAAAATCCATAGAAAGTTTGAGACTACACTATCTTTATTAAATTTTATATCAAAAATTAGCTGCTACATTTCAACTAAAGATAATATTGAAATATATTAGGAACCAGAGCTAGAGGGATCATTTCATCTTACATAGAGAAAGAAACTTTTATAAAAACAAAGCTCTAAATTAATAGAATTTACAGAGTAAATTAGGAATTCTAAAGAAGAAAGCCAATCTCTTGCCTAATTTCCCAGCCAGTAATCTTTCTCCTTGAATTTACTAAATAAATAAATAAATAATTTACTTTTTATTGTTAGAGACAATGTGGCATATTTTTCTTCCCAAAATGGCTGTACCAATATGTATCTTATTTCATACCCTCAAAAGTACAATGTGACATTAACATGTCTCATGAAGGGAGGACATCTCTATTACCTCCCCTAAGCCTGGGTGGACCTTGTAGCTGTCTCAATCAATATGGCAGAAGTGACGCCGTATAGTTTTTGAGGACAAATTCCAAAAGCCTATATGGCTTCTACCTGCAGTCTCTGTGTGTGTTTCTGTTTCTCTGTTTCTTGAGATGTTTGTACTTGGGATGCAGGTACCATGTTCTGATGAAGTCCTAGCTACATATAGAGTTCATGTGTGATGTTTTCGGTTGACAGGCCACATAAGCTCTCTAACATGTGAGTGGGCCTTTAGACAATTCAAGCTCCCATCTTTGAGTTTTCTCTCTGAAATTCCAGACTGGCAAGCGATCTCTACTGTGTCCTGTCTAAGTTCCTTTGCTACAGAGTCATAAGAAGCAATAACATTGTTTTTAAATCTACTAAGTTTTTGGGTAATTTCTATTAAACAATTAATTAACATATGCACATATATCACCATGCATTAGGTAATTAACATAAGAACATATTTCAGCATGCCCTTTTTTCATATTAAATATTACATTGTCTTTTAATCATATCAGTTTACTTTTTTGACTAGTAAAGCTTTCATTAGGCATAGAGTTTCACTGAAAAAGTATTCATTTAGCATCTCCTATGAATCAGGTCTTGTGGTAGCCTCCTATAGTATAGTGAAAGGACCCACTTTTTTGCAATGCACATTCTAATTTGGCAGAAATACAGTTTCTTTCTTTCTTTTTTTTAATCTTACAACTGTACAAACATAAATCTAGAGACATGGGACAAGCTCTTTCAAAGTAGAGTGTTGTAGTCATGATTTGTGTCTTAGGTCAAGTTTTCCAGACGCACAGCCTGAGAGAGGTATCTACATGCAAGTAATATATTGAAGAAATAGTCCCAGGAAAAACCACAAAGGGAGAGTAAGAAGCAGAAATGGAAGCAGCCGAAGCCTAGCAGTGATACAAGTTTTAGGCAAAGTCTCACCCTCAGCTTGATCCTGGTGGGTTGTTCCATGAATACATTGCATCTCAAATTTATCATTGTGAGAAGCAACAGAGCTGGGGGTTTGTACTACTGTTGTCAGTCAATCCTCTTCACCAGTGCAACCTCACAGGCACTTCTTGTTCTCTCTAAATTTGAGCAACACAATTCCAACAATGGAAGGAAAGTAAAACCAGGAAACAGACACACAGAAATGGTACAAGTAATCTTAAGGGACCTGGTGTGAGCATAAATATGGTCCCCTTAGTCGAGTCTTAATAATTTTGGGAACAAAAAAATAAAATGTTCAAAGCATCAAACTTTTAGGAAAAAAATCAAGAACCAAAGTGTAAATATTGAATGAGACTTCCAGAAAACAAAGTATTTTGCACCACCAGAACAGAAACATACTTTGTGACCAGATAGATAGATAGATAGATAGATAGATAGATAGATACATACATACATACATACATACATACATACATACATACATAGAGAGAAAGATAGATAGATCTGTTCTTTTATTCTTTATTCAAAATTAATTAATCAGCAATAATTATGCCTTAGATAAACCCTCATTGGCTATGATACTGCCACTGCACAAAGCTAAAGTTATATAGTTATGTGATGTATCTTTAATTTCAAGTAGTGGTAAGAATAATACAGATAGATGAATGGGTAAGGAAAAGAAGAAACTCATGTTTCTGTAAACTAGATGCAACCAACATTGTTTATTCTTCTTCCAGTTTGAACTATGTATATATAGTTCCATTGACTATCATTACTTCAACTTTTTCTTTTTTCTTTTTTTTTTTTTTTTTTTTTGAGACAGAGTCTTGCTCTATTGCCCAGGCTGGAGTGCAATGGCACGATCTCGGCTCACTGCAACCTGCGCCTCCTGGGTTCAAGCAAGTCTCCTGCTTCAGTCTCCAGAGCAGCTAGGATTATTGGCATCCCCACATGTGCTTTATGCACTTACTTATTTTAATGGGGATAATATTTTTAAGTGCCAAGGTAAGTTCAAATTGAGAGAGTGATTAATTATAGAATATTAAGAAGGAAGACATAGTTATCTTCATTTATTTCTGATTGTTCCTATAGAATAATAGGAAGAACTAGGCTCAGTACTAATGCTGGAAATTTCATGGTTGATATTCTAACAAAGGGCTGTTCTTTGCTCTTTGCTAGGTTTAAATGAACGAAACACTCTCCATACGGGACCTTGTTAAATAACAAATATTCTCATTTGACTACTGATTTGCATCCAATAAGTTAAAAAGCTGGTATGAATATAATGCAGTCAATTTATCAAACAAAACACAATTAGTGGAGCTAAGTATGACTAAATATGTATAGAGGCATTAGTTATCTATTGCTGCATAACAAAGTATTGCATTATTTGTGGGTCTGGAATCCAGGCTTAGTTTGCCTGGGTCCTCTGCTTCAGCTTCTCTCACAAAGCTGAAATCAGTGCCAACAAAGCTGGGGGCCTCAGTTGAGGCTCAAATGAGGAAGCGCCCATTTACAGGCTTAAATGGCTTTGGTGGGATTCAGTAAGTGTGTCTTATCCAACTGAGGATATCAGCTCCTTTCTGGCTGCCACCTGTAGGTTCTCTCAATTCCTCATCACTTAGGCTTTCTATATGGCAGCTTACTTCATCAAAGACAGAAAAAGTCAATATTAAGTGTTTACTAGCAAGACAGAGGTTGCAATCTTTGGTAACATAATCACAAAAGTAACAAGCCCCATCATCTTTATCCTACTCTATGAGTCAGGAACTGATGTGGTTTGGCTGTGTCCCCAACCAAATCTCATCCTGAATTGTAGCTCCTTTATTCCTCACATATCATGGGAGGTACCCGGTGGGAGGTAATTGCATCATGGAAGTGGGTTTTTCCCATGCTGTTTCCATGATAGTGAATAAATCTCGTGAAATCTGACAGCTTCATAAAAGGGCAGTTCCCCTGCACATGCTCTCTTGCCTGCTGTCATGTAAGATGTGCTTTTGCCCCTCCTTTGCCTCCCACCATGATTGCAAGGCCTCCCAGCCATGTGAAACTGTGATTCCATTAACTCTCTTTTTCTTTATAAATTTCCCAGTCTTGGGTATGTCTTTATTAGCAGTGTGAGAAGAGACTAATACAGGAGTAAATCCCAGATCTCATCCACACTCAAGGAAAAGCATGATTACATAAAAGCATGGACAACAGAAAGCAGGGATAATTGGGAGCCACTTTGGAGTCTATCACAATAATTTTTGTAGTGGCATAATGTGAAAATAAATAAATAACTTTGTTCAATGAATAAGGTATTTTTCTTTTTTTGTTCTAGGAGTTTAAAATCTAGTAATGAAAAGATGACAGTAACCAGTAACTGCTTCAACATCTTAATGTGTTGACATGTTCTCATTTCATTTATGAGATTTGCATCATAGGTAAAATTTCTGAGTCACTGAGCACCAAAAGCATATCCCTTTTCTTTCCGAAAGTGACTGGTAAGCAAAGAAGGCTGGTTGACCAGCAAATAGGAACACTGAATCTGAAACAGTATTATTGGGGAAAGTAAAGGGACAGAGACAGAAATTACATGATTTTCTTTCTGCTCATCACATTCTAAAGTTTCCCATAATCCAAGAGTAGGACAAGATTTTAGATTCTGGAAGAGGGAGCCAGTCCCTCTGGGCAGTGGACTTATTCATACAATTTCATATTAGAGGGAACATAAGCACCTTCACGGCCTTGATCAGGAGCTGGAGTGCACACCTGCAAACACAGTTTGTTGCAATGTGATGTGCTGTACCAGTGACTTCAGCCCTGATTCATCACCTCAGCATTTTGCTAGCATGAAATCTTAGTTCTTATTTCTATAGCTGATATCCATGGAATAGGTCTTAATTTTCTGTTTTCTGTAAGAGGACAATTCCTACTTACACAAGTCAATCCTTAACTCTAAGTCAACACCCCAGATTCCTAATGGTAGTCAGTATGTCTCCTACTTTATCAGCAACTCTTATCATTTCAACCCACTTGCTAACACTGTTGTAGCAATGCTGTGGCATTCACACTGTTATATGTAACTCTGAGTTCAGTTTAAAAGTAGGCTATTTATTTAGTTTACAAGGCTTTGTATGACACATTTTTTTCTGTATAATTTTTATAGAATACTTTTGAGAAGTTTTTATGTTTTTTTCTATGAAACTGTTACTTCATCATCTATATATTTATACTTTCTCTTTACAGTCTATTCCTTTCATTAAATTCCATACATTTTTTTTCTAGAAGAAATATTCTGATTTAACTTCAAAATACATAGCTCTAATTTTCATGCTATTTTATTTTATAACTCTAGATAATACTCTTTAATGTATTGAATGGAGTTACCTTAAGGTAAGAGTGTTTTATTATGAAGTTTTATGTTTCTCATAAATAGTAGTGGTTTCAGTTGGTCCAAGAAATATGCCTCTTATTCCAAATTCTGTCTGAAGCCAATAATATTAAGGCAAATTTGCAATATATATTTTTTGTCTTTTCTAAAGATTAATGGTCTAGTTTCTGAAATAACCATTTAGGAAATGATAACTTTATGCTAATTCAAAATATTTTCAAAATCTGCCCTGAAATAACCTCTTTCCATTTTATACATTATCTGAGGAAAAAAAAAATAAATGCTAAGATTCCCATGGTAGATCTTGCAAATGGAAAGAAAATACATTAAACATATATTACCAAACCAGCTAAAGGAAAGTTTGGTGATTTTTTCTTTGTTTGTTTTGTTTTGCTACTTTGTCATACACTTTACTATTTCTTTTAAGTACAGAAAGTTAAAAATAACCATCAATGTACAGAGTCAACATTTTTGTTTTGGTATTTATGCCGGAGGAAAATAAGATCACTCAGAAAACAGAAACTCTCAGATAGGTGTGTGGAGCCTATTATTTGAGTGGTGAACATAGCAATGCAGAAGTGCAAAACTGAGAGAACTGGTGACCCAGGGCTGGATAGAGTACAAATTCGAGATTTGTGTTCTTTGAAAATTCAATTTAAAAAGATGAGTGGGTAGTGATCTTTTCACGATGTTTCAGAGATTCATAATATCAAGACAAAATTTCACTTTGGGGAAAAGTTTAAATTGTTAAGACATGTTAGCTTTAAAATATGGTAGCAAAGAGACAGGTTTTAACAATAACAGCTAACTACCTTTTTCTCTACTGCAGACAATTCATAGTCTTCAGACATTTTCTGTCCCATTACAACAGCTACATTTATTAAGCTCTACCCATCTTCTCAACACAAAAAAATAAGAATATACATATTTTGTCATCTTTTTTCTCAAAATAGTATTGCTTATGTAATGTGTAGTGTTCTCAAAAAGAAATTACCCTGACAAGCAGTATTTGTTAAGTCAGTGCTTTTCAAATTATTCTAGTCCATGTCTCATTTTGAAAACAGAGAGCAAAATTAAAATAATAAAACCTAGTCATCTCTTATAAAGTTCTTTGGAATTTCTAATTAGAATAACTATTTGGACTACAAACGAATAAAAGGAAATGAATGGTAGAATGTATCTTTTATAAGTGGGCATGTAAACATGGCTAGTGAGTATAAAAAATGTATTTTAAAAATTTGGTTATGGAGTGTAGGAGGAAGAGAGGATCGTAACTGAAGTAGTTCAAGATAAACAGAAGGTTATTTAAGAGGAAATAGACAAGATCCTATTAATAGTATAGGATTTGACATATAGATAATCTGAAAATACTAGGGAAGAAAAATCAAAAAGTCAAAACACACAGGAGGAAAGGTTACAGAAAAGTGGTGGTGAGCTCTGTCTTCATTCTTGCTAAAAGGGAATAGAAATTACAGATGCAGTTGCAGATGAATCTACATAAAAAATGTTAATGTCACTTTGATTGCTTATATTACTTCTATAAAGTTGAATTACATGTTAAAGAAAACTGAAACTGGACATTTAAAAATAGTGACATAGACAGAAGTTTTCCCCTTTTGAATATCATCAAAATTAACAAAAGTTATAAAAAACAAAATAAAAGTCAATTTTTGACTATTCATGGAGATATTTATAACCCCAAGCCATACAAGAAGAAAGAATTATAATTTTAGCCAAAGTAAAATGGTAAATAGGAAGACATTAAGTTCCTATAGTGGATTGAGTAGTGGACCGCAAAACAATGTGTCTACCCAGGACCTTTAAATAGGATCTTATTTGGAAAAAAATGGTCGTTGTAGTAATTAAGTTGAAGATCCTGGTTTGGGGCTGAGTATTTAATCCAAATGACAGTTATCGTTTTAAGAGAAGAAAAGGGCAGAAGGCCATGTGGAGACCATGTAAAGATGAAAGCTGAGATTGAAGTTATGATGCCACAAGCCAGGAGCCACCAGATGCTTGAAGAGCCAAGGAAGAATTTTCCCTAAGAGCTCCTAAAGGAAGGATGGCCCTGACAATACCTTGACGTCAAACTTCTGGCCTGCAAAACTGACTTCTGTTGTTTTCAGCTACCAGTTTGTAGTAATTTGTTATGACAATCCTCTAGAAAACTAATACAAATCTCTTTGGCTTAAACATTGAGAAAATTATCCAGATCACATTCTTCAAAGGCCCACTCTGTGAACAATTCAACAATCAGGCAATAATTTGGAAACCTGTGTGGACAGTAAGACCTTAGAGGAACAGCTTTGGAATAAAGTCTCAGGACTCATAAAATACGGGAATGAAAAATGAGTCACAAACACGAGTCATTATTTGCAGGAAACATTCTCAAACTTTGTGAAGTGAGCACCTTAATAAAAACAGAAAATGCAAAGTATAGTTAAAAAATCTCAGGGGAGTCATGGTGAGAATTCAAGAACAGTGAAATATGACAAGTGTATTAGTCTGCTTTCATACTGCTTTAAAGAACTGCTCAACACTGGGTAATTTATAAAGAAAAGAGATTTAATTGACTCACAGATCTGCATAGCTGGGGAGGCCTCAGGAAACTTAAAATTGTGGTGGAAGGCAAAGAGGAAGCAAGGTACCTTCTCCACAAGGCAGCAGGAAGGAGAAGTGCTGAGCAAAGCAGGGAAGAGCCCCTTATAAAACCATCAGATCTCGTGAGCACTCACTCATTATCCCGCGAACAGCATGGGGTAAACCACCCTCGTGATTGAATGACCTCCACCTGGTCTCTCCTTTGAAACTAGGGGGTTTTGGGGATTACAATTCAAAATGAAATTTGGCTGGGAACACAAAGCCTACCCATATCAACAGGCAAAGCACAGGAAGAAAGCCCATAAAAATGCAAATATACATACAAACATGGAGAAAACCATCAGGGAAATGAAATCTCATTGGATTTAGCAACCAATGAATTAAACACTGCTGAAGACACAGAATCTGACATAGATGATAGGATTTGGAAGTAAATGTGATGAATGATAAAGTGTAGATGAAAAGAGGTCAAAAAGAGAACAATGAAAGATGGGAAAGGCAAATGATACATTTTACAAAATTGGGGTTCCAAAAGAACATAAATTGATTACTAGAAAAGAAAACAATAAAACTGTCTTAGGATATAATGAAGTTAAACTTTCTAAAATAAAATAAAATAATATATATAAAGTTTTCTCCAAAAAATAAAACTTTCCAAAAATATACATGAATGTTTAGATTAAGAAAAGACACCTATCCAGGAAATCCTGACACAGTACAACAAATACATAAATGCTAAAATATATTAGGATTCTCAAGAGAAAGAGAACCAGTAGGAGACAGATATATATATATATACACACAAATATATGCAGAGATTTTTTAAATGAAGAATTGGTTTATATGATTATGGAGACCAAGAAATCTCATGATCTGCTATCTGTAACCTGGAGACTCAAGAAAGCCAGTGATATAATTTCAGTCCAAGTCTCAAAGGTCTGAGAACCGTAGGAGTTGATTTCCCAGTCCAGGGCAGGAGAAGACCAATATCCCAACTCAAGCAGGCAAGCAGGAAACAAAAAGGGCAAATTTGTCTTTCTTCTGCTTTTTGCTTTATTCAAATCCTAAAGATATTGAGTGATGCCCATAACATTGGGGAAGGCAGTCTGCTCTACTAAGTCCATGGAGTCAAATACGTATTTCATCCAGAAACACCTACACAAGCACACCAAGAAATAATGTCTTATTTAGGCACTCCATGGCAGAGTCAAGTTGACACATAAAATTAACCATTGCACTGAAATATATTCTGGTAGATTTTACTATACCATGAATAAATTACAAGGAAATAATCTTTAAGGAATGAAGGCAAAAGAAAATCAAATTATCTGTAAAGGAAATAAAGTTATTCTGCACTCCCAGTTTGTCACAGCATCATTTAACACTGAAATAAGAAAAGACTGAGAATTAGAAAATAAAATAAAATATTGAATTCTATTTAATGTCATTGTTTATAATAGACATTGCCTAAAGAAAGAGAATTGAATTTGTTGTACAGTTAGAATTATAAATTTGTAAACAGAAACATTTTAGAATATAAGAAAAATGAAACTAGATGATATCAAAATCATAAAAGAAATCATAAATAGGGTAACCTAAACACTGAGTTTGACCAACTGGTATACATCAAAAAATATATCATACCACTCAATGTAAATAGACTATACTTGTTCCTTTGAAAAATAAAATTATCAGGTTGGACAACCGATCGAAACATCCTATAATTGGTGAACATTGTTACCCCAAAGATATTTATATTGGCTAAAAATTTTAAAATGGACGAACACATGCCAGACACTTATTGATGCACCAACAACATAGTCTAACATTAACAGAGCAAATTCACAGGGAAGAAACTAAAAGAAATAGATAGTAACAATAATATTAGCCAATTTTAAGAGCTATTCATTCTGCAACATCTAACAGAAACAAAAGACCAAAAATTAGCATAAAACTAAATAATTTTAAATATAATATTATGAACATTATTACATATTTCTTACTAAATATTTGTGTATGTGTGTATGTATATATGTGTGTGTGTATGTATATTTATAGACTCACTCACAAATATGGGGGCATATTTCCAAAACCTAAGAGAACAAGTTCTTTTCAAAGTCCTAAATAATATTAACAAATTGACCACATACTGGGCCTCCAAAAACAGCTTAATAAATTCCAAAGAGTTAATATAATCCAAATACAATGAAATAGAAATTAATAACAAGAAAGAATAATAATCTTTCCAGTAGAAAATGTAAAATTTCTCTCTTACACATCTCTTTTAGAGAAAAGAGGAAATCAAACCAAAATTAGAAATGATGTAGAAAATTATGTCAATTGAAACATACATTTCTGAAAGTATAACATGCTAAATCAAGTTCAGATAAAACATAATATATAATATCAAAACACTATGNGTATAACAGCTTAAATAAAGCACAGATAAAACATAATATATAATATCAAAACACTATGCATCAAATTTTAAATATTTGAAAGAGAGCAAATGTAATTAAAGGAGTAGGAATAAACATAGAGTAGAAATAAACATAGAACAAAAATTGCTTAAGCATAAACTGTTAAATGTTAGAATCAATAAGTAAATCCTATTGCTCTTTCATTTTCTTTTGGAACCCCAATTTTGCAAAATGTTATATCATTTGCCTTTCCCATCATTCAGTGTGCTTATTTTATTCATGAGTGACATGAATAAAGAGGACAAAAAAATATATAACCTTTTCAATGACAATAAAGGAATAACTATAGACATTGGTAGAATTGGGAAAAATTGATAGAATTCTTAAAAAAAAAAAAAGTGTCCAAATATTTGCATGTCTGAGAACAGGTATAAAATTGCATTTCTTTCTTTATTTTTTTGGAAAATATAAACTACCAAACTGACTCCAGAAAGTGGGTTTAGAATACTACACAGATCATTTACCATTCAGGAGATAAAGTCTAACAGCTATTGCCCAGATGGTTTCACAAGGGAATTCTTCCAAAACATCAAGTAACAGATAACTGCAATTAAATTTCAATTGATCAGAGTATAAAAAAAAAGAAAAATTTTCCTAACTCTTTTAGAATATATATATCACATGATCCCCAAATCCCATTAAAGGTAAATGCGCACACATTTACCTTTAATGTGTGCACACACAAAACAAACATAGAACCGCTTGTTCAAGCACATTAAGATAAAAACATTTTTTAATAACTAGATAAAAATTAGCTGTTTATTTAATAAATAGTAAAGCAATTGGAGTTTATTCCTGGAAAATGTTAGTGTGGTTAAATATTGGGATAGCTATAAAATAAATCAATATATTTAGCAAGTCAAATGAGATTGTCATATAAATCTCACTAGATGTAAGAAAATTTAATAATATTCAACATCTATTATTGGTTTTTAAATCATAATAAAATAAAATAGTTTTGATATGACTATATTTATATACATGAAAAATAGCATATACATGCTAATTGAGAAATCATTAGAACATTCTCTTTAAGATCAATAATAACGCAACAAAATTTGCTATTAGCATTATGATTATAAATTATTCTAGATTAAACAAGGAAATTGTGGAATAGATTGAGGAATAAATTTAGAAACAAAATCATAAAGGAGAATTTTAAATGACTAACTTTTGAAAATAATATATTTTCTCCTTAGCAAATCTAGAAGGATCAGTTTTATTTTATTTTATTTTATTTTATTTTTTTGAGACGGAGCCTTGCACTGTCACCCAGGCTGGAGTGCAGTGGTACAATCTCAGCTCACTGCAACCTCTGCCTCCCAGGTTCAAGCAGTTCTCCTGCCTCAGCCTCCAGAGTAGCTGGGACTAAAAGTGCATGCCACCACACCTGACTAATTCTATTTAATAGAGATGGGGTTCCACCATGTTGGTCAGGCTGATCTCAAACTCCTGACCTCAAATGATCCACCCACCTCAGCCTCCCAAAGTGCTGGGATTACAGGTATGAGCCCAGCATCCGGCCTAGAAGGATCAATTTGAGGACCATTGTAAATAATAAGAAAAATCAGTTATAGGGCAAAGTACTGAATTAATTTATAGCAATATAGGAGATTCTCATATGAACAGTAACTAGGTACAAGACTAAAACATCAAAAGATAAAATGCAAAACTTAACCAGACACCTACAATCTTCCGTGACAAAACTGTAGACGACACTGAGGAACACAAAAGAAGGATTTAACGCAAGGAAAAACACAATCTTGCAATAGTAGATGCAACACCATAAGAATCTCAGTTCTTCCTCAAATTAATCTGTAAATTTAATGTAATCCAAGTTTAAAATACCAACAGTATATTTTTTTGAAAAGTAGACAAACTGATTCCAAAAGATATAATAAGAATAAAATAGTAGAAATGTCCTAAAAATAGATATAGAAGAGAAAGAGAGAGAATTATGTTTCTCTCATTGTTTTATTTTTGAACTTCAAATAATTAAAACAGCATGGTACTGAATAGAAAGGCAGTTTATCTACTGTTAAGCACTACAGCATTTATTCTTTACTTTAATGTTAGTTGCTTTATTTATTTATTTATTTATTTATTTTTTTTTTTTTGAGACGGAGTCTTGCCTGCCCACCCAGGCTGGAAGTGGAGTGGCCGGATCATCAGCTACTGTAAGCTCCCTCCCCGGTTTTGACGGCATTCTCGCTGCCCTCAGCCTCCGAGTAGCTGGGACTACAGGCACCGCCTCGTCGCCGCTAGCTTTTTTTTGTATTTTTAAGTAGAGACAGGGTTTCACCATATTAGCAGGATGGATCTCGATCTCACTGACATCGGTGATCCGCCCGTCTCGCCGTCCCAAAGTGGCTGGGATTACAGGCTTGAGCACCGCGCCCGCCTAGTTGCTTTATTTTTTAAATTGAAATTGGTTACCAGAAAGGGGTCGCAGAGCCAGAACCCCTCAAGAGAGGGTTTTGGACTACGTGTAAGGCAAGACTTCGAGGTGAGTCCATAGAACAAAGTGAAACAAGTTCATTAAGAAGTAAAAGAATAAGAATGGCTACTCCATAGACCCCACTTTTATGATATTTCTTGAATTGTGTGCTAAACAAAGGGTGATTATTCTCGCCTCCCCTTTTAAGATCATACTAGGGTAACTTCCTGCCGTTGCCATGGCTTGTTTTTTTGTCCGTCATCGTTTTTTTTTTTTTGTTTTTTTTTCTTGTTTTTGAGACAGAGTCTTGCTCTGTCACCTAGACTGGAGTGCAGTGGTATGATCTCCAGCCACTGCAACCTCCACCTCCCAGGTTCAAGTCATACTCTCGCCTCAGCCTCCCAAGTAGCTGAGACTACAGGTGTGCAAAAATTACCACATGTGGCTAAGTTTTGTATTTTTAGTAGAGACAGGGTTTCATCATGTTAGCCAGCCTTGTCTCGAACTCCTGACCTCGAGTGATACACCTGCCTTGGCCTCCCAAAGTGCTGGGATTACAGGTGTGAGCAACCGTGCCGGCCCAGCATTTATAAACTGTCATAGCGCTGGTGAGAATGTAGCAGTGAGGGCGACCAGAAGTCACTCTTGCTGTTATCTTGGTTTTGGTGGGTTTTGACCAGCTTCTTTATTGCAACCTGTTTTATCATCAAGATTTTTATGACCTGTATCTAATGCCGACCTCCTATCTCATCCTGTGACTTAGAGTGCCTTAACCTCCTGGGAATGCAGCTCAGCAGGTCTTAGCCTTATTTTGCCAAGCCTCTATTCAGGAAGGAGTTGCTCTGGTTTAAATACCTCTGACAAAACCACCCAATTGCTTAACATGATATTAATTTTGTTTTAATAAAATGTTAGTAAAAAAAAGTTAAATAATAAGCATAGTTGAAAACTGTATAGAAAAAATATTTTAAAAATTGAAAGAACAATTTATTCACAGTAGCTTTTTGTCTAAATGAGAAACAAATGAGAAAAGTGCAGTCAAGATGTGATTAAATCATCTTCTTTCTCCCAGAAGAGGGTAATATTCAGGATATGATATTCTGAAGAGTGATTACTTTTTGAAGGCATGTTAGCAGAAAAAAACAAAATTGAAAGACTCTCAGAATAAAACATTTATTTCAGAAAAATTGCATATTGTTGAATAAAATGAATTATTCTGAGTCACAGTTTAAACCACCATCAAAACTATGAGCAATTAGTGAGTAGTTTTGAGTAGACTATTTTCACTGAAATTCAGCGGATTAC
The DNA here is from genome assembly GCF_001698545.2 of Rhinopithecus bieti. Lineage (NCBI taxonomy): Eukaryota > Metazoa > Chordata > Mammalia > Primates > Cercopithecidae > Rhinopithecus > Rhinopithecus bieti. Next base: position 660,982 of record NW_016807882.1, read on the forward strand.
ATATCAATGGAGACTTTTCATGTTAAATGAGCAAAAGGCATGCCTTCTCTTTGAAAGAAATTATGGAGTTGACAGATTTCTACTGTAGAAGGCTAGGTATTCCCAAATCATTCACATTATATGGTCCTTAATCTGGGACAGAAATTTTATATACAGCATGTCTTTGCTTTTGTAAGATTGGATGCATTGTAATAAAGTTTGAGAGATATGGAGGGGAAGATTATGCTCTTTTTCTTTTGTTTTGCTTTTGCTTCTGTCTCATTTATTTAGCTATGAGTCATAGGCTTTCATTAATGACTCACTGAAATGGAGAACAAGGTTTCTGCAAACATTTCTGAGTCTCCTCATTCCACATACATTCCCTAAAAGTCTCTAGGGAGGCTTGGAACCTAACAAATGGCATAAGGTCTTCACTTACTGGCTAGGGGGTGCTGCACATTCTGATAGCTTTGGTAGCTGTTTCGTTTTTAAAATTTTGGAGCAACAATCTTGTTGCTGTTCAAAAACTTCATATAATAGTTCTGGATAAGTCTCAGATTTCTCTTCCATTGTAACTGACAATGAAATACTCCAGCAGCAGTTTTGGAAAATAATATAAGAATTATTTCTGCTGTTGCCAGATGCAATGGCTCGCGCCTGTAATCTCAGCACTTTGGGAGGCCTAGATGGGTGGATCACTAGAGGCCAGGAGTTCAAGACCAGCCTGGCCAACATGGTAAAACTCTGTCTCTATGAAGAAAAGTACAATAAATTAGCTGGGCGTGGTTGTGCATGCCTGTAATCCCAGCTACTTGGGAGGCTGTGGCAGGAGAATCACTTGAACCCGGAGGTGGAGGTGCAGTGAGTGGAGATTGAGCTGTACTCCAGCCTGGGTGAAAGAGCAAGACTCTGTCTCAAAAAAAAAAAAAAAAAAAAAAAAAAAAAAAAAAAAAAAAAACCCACAAAACAAACAAGCAAAACAAGACAAACAAAAATAATTCTCTCTGTTGTATACATCACATTTATTTCTCCCTCTCTGTCTCAATCTCAACCCAAAGTAGGGCTGTTTTGTATACCTATTTTCCCATAATATTTGCTATCCTGACAATGGATGCAGATTTTTTCCTTCTATGACAAGCACAATTTGCGTTTCTGTCAAAATAAAACAAAATCATAAAGTTTTCCTAAATATAGGAAAACCCCTTAATTGAAGTTTGGTCTTCAATGTTCATGATAGTTTCTTCAGCACTGTTCCCCTTGTCACAACTCATGATGCAGAAGTCACACTAATTAGCTCTAAGTAGACACCCTCTCCCCTAAGAATCCTAATTTTGTAAGAGAAAGAAGACTAGGTTGCAGAATTGAGTTGCTGCCAATGCAACATCATAGAGAATATACTGTTGGAGACTTTCCCTGAAGTGACTTCTTTCTGAATTAGACACAAATAGATTTGGCTGGGCATGATGGTTCATGCCTCTAATCCCAACTACTTGGGAGGCTGACAGCAGGAGGATCCCTTCATGTCAGGAGTTTGATACCAGCCTGGGCAGCTTAGTGAGACCTCATCTCTAAAAATAAAACATAAAAGAATAAAATTTTAAAATTCAAATAGATTTTGAATTCAGTGAGAAGTCTTCATATTTTCTCTATTTTGCTAATTCATTATATTTTTTAAGTTGTGAATTATTTTTCAATTTTTTCAATAGAGGCATGATTTGTATGAAAATTCACAGATGTTAAATGTACATTTTGATGAGCTTTAACTAATGTGATGTACCACCCCAATCAAGATAGAGAGCACTTTCTCTACCTTAAACATTTCCCTCCATCTGCTTTGCAGGCGCCATATTCCCTAACCCCCACCCCCACAATCAGGGAGTCACTTTTCCAATACCTATCAGAATTTGAGAACAAGTGGTCACATTTATTTTGAAAATATTTTGATTCTGATAATTACTGTATATACTGACCCATCCCTATTAAATTCTACTCCCTGTCCTCACTCTCCTTTCCCAGCCATTAAAGTTTACTGTAAAGGGTCTGTGTAGGGTTCAAATGGCATTCTTTTTTTCCTTATGTTTACTTACTCATGATTGAGTTCCTTTGACAGATCAAAACTCTGCTAGTCTCTGTAGAAAAGAAAATTAACAGAAAATAAAAATATACTCTTCCTTCTCTCTAGGTATTGAGATTCTAATGTGCAACTTAGAGAAGTAAACTGAAAATTACTGTAGAAGTTACATAAATAACTTGTAATGACATTTGGAAAGTGCTAGAACTCCAAAAGATTGCATAATAGGAACAGCGTGGCTCACCAAAATACAGTGGCCAGCATGAGCCTCCCCATGTGGTCATGTGACTGTTTCTAGACAATGAGCTATCAGTAGAAGGAACATATGACACTTTGAGACTGGTCCTTAATGATCTCCTAGTTGTATTTCTCCATGATCATTTCCCTTGTGCCTGGTTGGAAATGAGATCCCTCCCAAATGATGGGTCAATGATGGCAGAGTCTCTATGGTACAGGTCCCCAAAAGATCTCACGAAGGAATGTCACTCTCTCAGAAATTGTACTTTCTCTTAAGACTGGCTGTTATGTGTGCAGAAAGAAACTTCTATGAATATGAAAAGATATTCATTTTGAGTTTACTTTTTGTAACTGTTAGCCTTTCCCAACTAATACCAACATTGACTGTAATTTCTACTTTTTGTAATTTTTTTCTTTTCATCCATTTACAAACGGGTAGATAAAATTGTAAATGGTGAAATCTCAGATGGAGAAGAACCTTGTTGTTTAATTTCCTGTAACTACACCTGAGCTGATGAGACCTTTGGTAGAAAAATTACACAAGAAAACAAAATATTCCTGTTATAAATTCTCCATGTCCTTATTCTTTCTTAGATTTCATTTTTTGTTTCATTTGACCAATACAACAGTCCTTTGAAGGGAGTAGTGTTATTAGCATTATTTCCGTTGCAGGACAAATGTGGAAATCAAATTATACACTTGTTGTGTGACATGATCAGTCACACTGCCATAAAGGGTGGAGCTGAAACATCAACTTAGAAATTTCTATTACACCACCTAATCTAGGACAAATGCCCAGAGAAAAGGGTAAATATTCCAAGTATCTGAATTGTCCTTAGAAAAGTGAAAAAGAAGTAGACATATATCCTTCTTTCTGGTCTTAGTTTTTCTTGATTTCCAATTTCTCCTGCTGTCAGAAAACACTGAATGCTGTCAATCAATGTTATTCTAGTTCCCCCTGCTTTAATATTTAAGAGCACCTAAGTAATAACTCAGTTTTTAATGATAGGAATGCAGTCATATTTTTCATCTTTCTCCCAAGGTAGCATATGGGTTCAACATGAAGCATACAGTCATTCACATATTCAACATACTTGTTAAGCATCTGTAATGGTCAAGGGATGAACTGGTAAGCAAAGCAGGACCTCGGGTCATGTCTCTGTCCTTCTACTGCTCATTATATCTGATGGGAAGTGTCTGCCTGTACTGATATGATGGTGTGGGCCTGGCCTGTCATGACAGTCATGGACTGGTACTACAGGCTTTGCTCTTCCTCTCTTTTTTGTCTGTTTTGTTCATCAGTGTATTATAGCACACCTACAACAGTGTCTCAGGCATAGTAAGTGCACAATAATTATTTGTTGAACAAAGGAATGATTACACACTGCCCTTCTACTAAGATGCCACCCAAGGAGAAAATGAGGACAAAGGCATGGGAGAAAAAGCAGTGAGTGGACTGAGTCAGTGGTACAGCTGGTCCTCCGTAGCCATCTCCCATAAAGACACTTTGCTCATTACCATCTCGGGTATTTGCCACCCAAAACGCTCAACAAATACCAAAAGTTTGTAGAGGAAGCTCACAAAATCCACACTGACAGCCTCTAGGCATGAGTTTGCAGAAGAAATACAAATCACAAAGCAGGGACTGGCAAAACATTTTTCTGGTTAGAATTCATAAAACATTATTAGTTGCATATTTGGGATTTATTGCTTCATATGTAACAAGATTTACTGGCAGTTTTGCAGATAATTTAGAACCTAAAGCACTGTCTAACACAAAGGCCTACTTCCAAAGGAAAGGTCTATGCTTCTTATGTCTAGAATATTTTGTGGTTAGCTATTTTAAACTGTAGAATGTACCTTTTAATAAAACAGGAATGTACCTGGGGTTTTAGAAAGTCTGCCTTCATTTAGATAAAAGCACTTTGAAATATAATAGGGCTTATAGTATCAACCCTTCCCCCATTTCATCAAGGAATAAAGTCTGAGTCTCTCATAGGCCACACATCCATCCAAAGGCACTGAGGAGGAAGATATTTCCCAGAGGCAAACACCTTGGCACCTCTTCCTTCCATGTCTGCTCTCCTGTGCCATGAGGGTCAGGGAAACAAAAACTATCACTTTCAAAGTTTTGTTCTGTAATTTCTTCTAGAGATCATTGGCAATGGGAATAAAAAATATACTAACATCTGATTTTACCCTTCTCAATTTATTCACCCCTAAGGTTTTATCCACCCAACAATTAGCTAAGTTATCATTCTGTTCTGTGGCAAGGGGCCTTTCTTATTCACTATTCTGTTTTCTTCCTGCACTTCACTTTGATTTATAGTAAAATTCCAGTCTCACCATTCCAACCCTTAATACAAAAAGAGAAGTGTTTTACATTTAAAAAAAAAATGATTTCCTCCCTTAATAAGCCACGTTTTCTACACTAGTTTCTTTCTAGGCACTCAAAAACATTTAATTTAAAACTTAGAAAAAAAAGAAATGACCCTTTGTTCTTGATTGCATGAATTTACCTTCTCATTAAACCAATGAATCATAGGAGCAAGTTTTATTGAGAACAAAATGTATTCACTTTATATATCAAAATTATTATCCCTATTGTATCAATAACAAAGAAAAGACATAAAAATATAAAATCTAGGTGGTTATATGAGGAACTCTATACATGTGAAAATTTGGAGAAGAAGGTTATAAAATGTGGACAGTAGTATGAATTATCAAGGAAGAATACCATTAAATAAAAACATTGAAGAGATAAAATCAGAAAAAGCAAACAAGAATTAGGTGCATCTTGCAGAAGTCATAAAAGGAAATAGAAAACTATTATTTTAAAGTGCCAGAGTAGGATGTGTTATTGCAATTTTAAAAGTCAGAAAGTATGTAAATTTTGGTAGCAATTTTTGTGATGCTGGCTCCTCATAAAATGTGTTCAACAGTGCTACAAGTTATATTTGCTAGCATATAATAAAAATATAATAAATTAATAAAGAATATTCACTACCACTTCTACATCTATTATATAGTGTCTACCGATTTAATTATTTTTTGGCATTAGATCATATTAAGGGTCTCTACTTTTTCTGGTAGTAAGAGTGTATATACTTGACTATGACCTCTAGTTACACAGATAAAGGATGAAACCATAATTTAGGCAATACAGTATTTTCAATTTTCATGTAAATATCATTTAATTATCTCAGAAACAGTGACTAGGTTTATTCTAGGAATTTAACTGAACCAGGTGATCCTTCAGTGGCCCAAATAGCCTAATTTATCAAATTAAAACTTCACACAGTATTATTGCTATCATTCACAGAGAAATCCAACTATTATAAATGATTACAATCAGTATGGCATCTTACACTTTCACAACCGAAAACAGCTTGTAAATGTAAAGGTGGCTTTATTTTGGGCATTCAACCTGCAATTAAGGAATTCAAATGTGCTGTTCTTTTGAAATGTCTGCACTGTTTTTATTCTTTTTTAAACTGACTCAAATATTTAAGACTTTCATATGGTTGAATTTTTTTCTTTTTTTCTTTTTTTTTCCCCCTGAGATGGAGTCTTGCTCTGTTGCTCGGGCTGGAGTGCAGTTGCTCGATCTCAGCTCACTGCAACCTCCACCTCTCAGGTTCAAGCGATTCTCCCTGTCTCAGCCTACCGGGTAGCTGGGATTACAGGCGTGCATCACCACGCCCGGCTAATTTTTGCATTTTTTAGTGGAGACTTGGTTTCGCCATGTTGGCCAGGCTGGTCTTGAACTCCTGACCTCAGATGATCTGCCTGTCTTGGCCTCCCAAAGTGCTGGGATTACAGGCGTGAGCCACCGTGCCCAGCCTCATATGGTTGGATTTTATTTATTTATTTATTTATTTTTGAGATGGAGTCTTACTCTGTAGCCCAGGCTGGAGTGAAGTGCTACAATCTCAGTTCACTGCAACCTCCACCCCCCAGGTTCAAGTGACTCTCCTGCCTCAGCCTCCCAAGTAGCTGGGATTACAGGCACGTGCCACCATGCCGGGCTAGGTTTTGTATTTTTAGTGGAGATGGAGTTTCACCATGTTGGCCAGGCTGGTCTCAAACTCCCAACCTCAGGTGATCTGCCTGTGGTTTTTCCTTTTTTTTTTTTTTTTTTTTTTTGAGACAGTCTTGCTGTGTGCCCAGGCTGGAGTGCAGTGGCTCGATCTCGGCTCACTACAACCTCTGCCTCCCGGGTTCAAGTGATTCTCCTGCCTCAGCCTCCCAAGTAGCTGGAACTACAGGCACACACCACTTCACCTGGCTAATTTATTTTTATTTTTATTTATTTATTTATTTTGAGACAGTCTCACTCAGTCGCCCAGGCTGGAGTGTAGTGGCGCAATCTCGACTCACTGCAACCTCTGCCTCCTGGGTTCAAGTGATTCTTCTGCCTCAGCCTCCCAAGTAGCTGGGACTACAGGCACACACCACCTCACCTGGCTAATTTATTTTATTTTATTTTATTTATTTATTTTTTGAGACAGTCTCGCTCAGTCGCCCAGGCTGTAGTGCAGTGGCGCAATCTCGACTCGCTGCAACCTCTGCCTCCTGGGTTCAAGTGATTCTTCTGCCTCAGCCTCTCAAGTAGCTGGGGCTACAGGTGTGCACCACCATGCCCAGCTAACTTTTGTACTTTTAGTAGAAACAGGGTTTCACCGTATTGGCCAGGCTGGTCTCAAACTCCTGACTACCCACCTCAGCCTCTCAAAGCACTGGGATTACAGGTGTGAGCCACCACGCCTGGCCCAAATTTTAATTTTTTTTTTTTTTTTTTTTTTTTTTTTTTTTTTTTTTTTTTTTTTTTTTTT
>NW_016807882.1:668577-740048 GCF_001698545.2 Rhinopithecus bieti
CCCCAAATTTTAATTTTTATACAGCACTATGTATTGCTTATTCAGGTTCAGTATATCCTTAAGTTTTGAAGTCACTGAAGAAGTCACATTTATGAAAATCAGCTTAGTTTTATTGTTTCATTCTTGTGATGATACATTATCCAGATATACTGAAATGGAACAGAAATATCAAAACATGTAAGACAGTCTTGGGACAGTTCTATTAGTTTCTGCCATACTGAAAGCTGCCATGTCAGACAATGCATTTTTCACTCGTACAAGTAATCCAGTATAATATTGCTTATTTTTAAAATAAATCTACAATTCTTTAAATTTTAATGTGTCAATATTTCAAGTTCATCTTTGAATATTTTCTTACCATCAGTATCAAAAGAATGAAACAAGGAAACTAAGCTGATTTTCATAAATGTGACTTCTTCAGTGACTTCAATAAGACAATAACTTAATAACTCACTCATCTTTACCTTAATAGTTATCTACCAGTAAGTAGCAAATTTAAATATTTGAGACAGGAGGAGCAATAATTTAAATGATTAACAATGTTATAAGCCCCATCTACTAAGATCAATAAGTAAATCAATGAGCAATGAATAACAATGTTTATAACTTGTAAGAATTTGAAGAAAGCTAATTCTCATCATTTTATAAACAAACATTTAAGGAGGATTTGTTAAGCAGTAGATTCAGTTTTGAGTTACATTTTTGGAAGATAATTTCCTTAATATGTGATTATCATTGAGGAACATTTCAAATAATCCAGTGGAGCTAAAGAGATTAAAAATAATAAATGGAGGAAAGAATGTTTAAGAAAGAATGTTTTTGTTGTTTCAATCTGAGGAAGGGTAGGCTATCAAAAAAGAGGTGATATAACCTTGATGAGAGATTAGGTTGCTATGATAGCATCAGACATCGCAGTTTTCACTGAAAGGATATTATTTGGTGAAAGGAACAGAAGCAAAAAGCTGAAATCTTGCACTTTTATTCTCTCAATCTGTGGACATGGTGAGCAATAATGAAAGGAGATGACTGGAGAAGCAAGGGAATTTGAGACATGAAATTCTTGGAATATGGACAATGTACAAAAATTTTATATTGAATGAAATATTGCATTTTATTTATTTCACATGATTCAAAATAGCGATTTTCAACATAGCTTACCATATTACTGCTGGTGCTTTAAATTAAGAACAGTGAGGATATAAAAGTCTTTTTCTTAATGGTAATATATACTGAAAGGAAGTGAAGTTGAAAGGCAGAATGTATTTAAATATGGTTAGCGTTTTGTGTGTAATCTACGAAAAATAAACTGAAATTCCACTTGTAATTGCAATCCCTCCTATAAAGGAAAATGTACCTGTTGAAAGAGGTAATATATTCTGTTTAATGTGGTACTTATTTGAGAATTCAAATATCTGAATTTTAGTCACTTTTCAGTTAACTTTCCCAGTGTTTCAATTTCCGACTACCAAGCCAGGGAGGATAATATTCTTGCCTCCTGGAATCATTGTAAGGATACCTTTCTATCCTGCACAATTTAATACAAAATATCCTGAGAAAGTTATTTATTTATTTATTTATTTATTTATTTATTTATTTATTTATTTTGTAATTTGAAAAATATTCAAGCAGTTGTTGCTTGCTTACTCTTTTATCTTTATTCCCCAAATGCATTTAACTTATTTAACTGGAATATGGCTTACTACTTTCATTCCCATTACAAGTCTCAAACTCATTCCTTTTGAATTGTGTTTTTCTTGTTTGCCCAGCCAACTGAATGCTGCATGTTTATTATTTGAAACTCAACACTGGATCACCCTCTCAGGAAGGGCATGCTGCATGCCAAGCTTTTGAACAAATATGTAGGAACAGGACTCTGACTTATAGACAGTTCTTTAGCTTTACTTTAATTTTTCTTTTATTTTCACTGACAGTAAAATTTTCTGGAGAGTACAATCAAGATAGTGTATTATTAGAAATAACATTAATAGAAGCTTGGTCAGAAATGATAATAGTCATAATAAGCATCTCTCTTACCAAGGCATTCCACACAGAGAGATCACAGCACAATAAATAAAGGATTTCTCATTTGCCACACAACAAATAAAACAATTGCAGTAACAAAAATGTGATTTCATAAGTGTTCTTATACTAAAAATAAAAGCAAAATATGAGATCATGCACTGGAGACAAAAGCTAAAAATGAATAGTTATAACAAAAAAAAGACAACATTCCAAAAGGTTAAAATGTTCAAGTATTGTGAGAGGAAAGGGGGAAGATTCAAAATAGAATGGGTTCAGAATAAGTCAATTATATTTACTATCCTAGGGGAGACACTGACATAACTGTTTTTATCCAGTAATATTTTATGCCATTAGAATACATACTGTTATCCATTTAAAGGACAGATTCCATTTCCTTGGCGCATGTTTCATACTACAAGGATAGAATAAAATTTATAGTTTACCCTAATTATAAGTAGATAATAATATTATGAGAGAAATATTCTCAGAAACAGGCCAGTGTGATGGCCTGGAATAGTAGGGGCCTGGGAGTCAGGAAACATTAACTTTAGTTCTGTTTTCATCGTTGTCTATAAAAAGTTCATTTGAGATAGCCATCTAATAAATAACCTTCAAGATATTTCTCAGTCCTGAAATAAACTTTCACTTTATGTTTCGATTTTGCTGTAAGAGTTCAACTATTGGGGCTAGTAGAAAGTAGCGAAAATAACAATAAAATATCCTAACAATTTTAATGATTCTTAATTTCTAAAAAGTTATCGAAAAAAAGTGGGATCACTTAATGGAATTAAGAATTGTATAATGCTTTAGTGGGGTTGTTCACACAACATAATAATTCTTCCCCAACAAAACTAATCTAAGCAGAGCAGTGCCTTTACACTTTGTGGTTCAATAGTATATCAGATTTGAACAGTGGCTAGTTTCTACATGATTAAGAAAAACATGTCTGTCATGGGAGTAAAAAAATAAAATTTGTTTGTTAAATTACACATAAATATAAGGTACAAATGTATTTTTAAAATACAGATTAAAATAATCACACTTGCATTGTGTACATACGAAAATACAGTATTTAATATTCAATATACACAGACACATTTATGATAAATGCAACTATTTGGCAATGCCAGTTCTTTCGGGTTTTTGTTGTTGTTGTTGTTGTTGTTGTTGTTCCCTATTTCCATAAACATGGAAACAAAAATGCTTCACTAAAATCTCCTAGCTCTGGCGGACATCTTGAAGCAGTTTGTTAATCTCTGCCACCAGTTCACTGGCATCCATGAGTTCGTGTTTCCCATCATTGAGGTGGTTGAGCACATTGTCAAAATCATCTTCTTCATAATTTTCAGGGATCTCCTCCATGGCCGGCAGCCATTTTGAAGAAGGCTGCACACTGGAGTGAGTTCCAAGTGGTGGCCCACAGTTGTTGGTGGGATTTTGAAAATGTGTACTGGCTGCCCATGCCGCTACTCCCTGTGGGTAACCCATAGTTTTGGCTGGCAAGGGACCCTTCCTGCGTTCCAGGGAGTTGGACCGATCCACCTCACTGCATTCAGAATAGGTGTCCAGGGAAGAGGGTAAGAGACGCTGGAACACACTGCTCATTTCCGAGAGCAGAGATGATGTGCTAGTATCCCCAGTGTCCTCATCGTTTGGGGAGTCCTTTCCAAAGGTGGAAAAACTCTTCTTCTTTTCACCGGAATCTGCAGGCTGAGTGTCATCCTCAAGACTCTGATGTGGATGCTGCTGCTGGGGTTGTGTTGGGAATTCTTCCCCTGGAATGAACATGTTACTCCTGTAATCGGAAGATGGTGAGGGCAGTGGTGGCATCCAGCACTGGTCAGAGTGTCCCAGAACCCTGCACTCCTCCGTGCAGAGCCTCATAGCTGCACTCAAGAAAAACAATGGGGTTTCATTATTATACTTAGCATGATTCAAAATAATGCAAAAATGTAATGTTATAATAAAAAATAGAATGAGACAGTTTTAAACTATTGCCATGATGCCAACCTATTATTATACACATAAACTGGACTACAATTACGGCTTTAATTTGAACACTAGTTTTATAGACCTCCATAAGTGTTATCTTCTGGTGTGTTTTTTTCCTTATTGGTCAAATAAGAACATTCTGCTACTCGAATAATGAGAAGACGGGTTGATAATGTATACGTGGGAAGAACTAGGTGTGAGTGATGAAATAAGTACTGATCATAAATTCTGAAGAACAGACTTGTAAGGTGAAACCTATAACTTTAGAATGCCACCCATATAATTCTTGTATAATACATACCTTTGTGTAACTTTCTCAATATTACTTTAGTTTTAATGGAAGCAATGAGAATATAATAAGCTATAAAGTAATCATACTTATTAATCTCTCTTAAAGATATTACAAATTATTTATTGACTTAGTACTTAAAACAGTAATGAAAAGTATCCTGAGCTACTGGGTGATCATCTGCAATTACCCTGTTAAGAAGTTTTCTTTTAAAATTCAAAATACATTGATATGCAAATATACAAAAATGTCATCAAAAGATGAAGAATATGAAAAATTCAATCTTTAGTTCTTACAGATGTTATAATGCTCTATTGGAATATGAGAGGCCACACTCATAGGAAAAAAAATAGATGATATGAGAAAAGCAGGAAAATAAAGAGGAAAAAAACCCTGTATACTTGGCAAATACAATAACTAAGCTACGTGACAAGGAAATGAAAAGATGTAAACTATACTTTACAAACCATTGACTTATTTCAGTGAGAAATAAGTCTCTTCAGTATTGTGATTTCATTTTAGAGCAACAGCAGAATGCAGAAAATGCAAAATAATTCTCTTAGATTTAAAATAACATTAGGTTGTTATTAGCTATACTTATATATTAAGAGCTAATTTTGTAGATCCATCTATTTTAGGAAGATTCCTATTCTTCCCAAATTATTGCTAAAACGGTGATTCTTGAAGGATGCCCGTTCCCTTGTTAGAGGAAAGAAGTTGTCTATTGCAGTTACTGTGGTATCACTAGCAACTGGTAAACTGCCTGCATACAGTAGGTATTCACTACACGTTTTCTAAATAAAACATGAGGAAAATAATGTTGACTTTCTGGAAAAAAAAAAAAAAGAAGAAGAAGTAATGGTCTTTGATGAAGGGGTCGAAATTGCTGCTTTTCTCTGCTTGAATCTTTGAGATAATTCTGTTCTTAAACTGCAAGAGTCCCAAATATGGACCTCAAGTTTTAATGAAAAAGGGGATAATTTGAGGATCAAAATGAGATCAAGTATTGTGAGAAAAAAGCTGAATCACTAAGAAATCTAGAAATACAATGAAGCAGAAAAAAAGTGGAGAAAAGTGTGAACATCAATTCCATGTGAATCAAGGTGGGGAAAGAGAAAGAGGGTAAGCATGAAGAAAAATTGTGCTATCTTGTCTAGATTTCCTGACTTCATGCATTATTACTACTTGGAAATATTTACCAACTTTTTTTTTTTTTAATTTGATGTGGACAAAACGAAACGGGTTGAAAGTCATTGGAATGATTTAATAGCAATGAGGTTTTCTCAGCAGTGAAATAACAATCATAGTGGTAATGATTTTTTTGCCTTCTTAATTCCCCAGGTCTCTGAAAATGGAACTTAGACCTGTCTCTATTGTCTTACTCATATCCTGTTAGAAGGAAGAAGAACAGACCTGCTGACACCTCTTCATTTATTTTCTATCCTTTAACTCAGTAGTTTTAGGCTTGGGAAGGGCTTAGTTGTTTGATTCACTTTATTTTAATGCTTAATGATTGGAGGGAAATGATTCATAGGCTTCTAAGAATACTAAAAGTGACCTAGTTTTCTAAAGACCTAAATATAATACACATAAAACCAACAATACAGTGCAAAAATACATTCTAGGTAACTAATGCAATCTGAAAGTTCATGCTCAAAATAAGTTTGGTCATATAAATTTTAAACAGTGAATGTTATTTGCAACTTCATCCCAATAAATAAGTGGAGCTTTAATTATAAAATAATAAATTAACTTAAAAATGAAAAATAATAAGACAAATCGATGAGGAAACACTAATGGAGGGAAGGATGACAAAACAAATAAGAGAAAGAGAAGAGTAATGGTGCAGAAGAGGGCATTCTTGCAACTTCATTGATATTGTCAACCTTGTCCCCAGGGACTTGACTGAACACATTCTCAATCTGTAAGTAATTTAGTGCCACAAATGTTCCATACTATATCCCAGTGATCAGGGCTTGTTGACAAGTGGTCCAAGTGGCTAATCTTTCTGTTGCTCCTTGAAAGCTCTGCTAGGTAGTTAAGTGTCCTCTGGGGAGGGGGAACATGGTGAAAGGAGAGCATCTTCTTTACCACTAGAAGACTATGGATTTTGTCACTGCACTGCACCTTATTGGTGGGGCAGAAAGCAGATATATAAGAAATACGTATGCCTTGCTTCTATCAAGCCATTAGTAATCAGGTGATCAATCAGTTATCCATTAGGAGTCTGCTACATGTGAAGTGCAACAATAGCACCCTGCCCTCAAAAGTTTTAAAAATATATAGATATAAGTAAAGTGTAGCAAATGGGGTCATAAGCACAAGTAAAGTGTCAAATTAGATGATGCTAAGGGCCTGTCAAGAAAGGAAAAAAAAGTGGAGGTGAAGCTGAAATAGTTAAAGAAAGAGCCACCTACAACAAACTTTGAAAGATGAATAGGAGTCAGTTACACAAAGTGACGAGAAGCCAATTTTTCAGGTAGGAAGGATACCATGAGCAAAGCATCGGTGTGTTAAGTGAGGAGATGCTTCCAGCTATAACAAAAGATACAAAGATGGCAACATAGGAGAGTTAATAAGTTAAGAGAGGATCCCATTGCCCTTTGAATGCCAAGATAAATAGTTTATTTAGTTCAGTGTTGCTGGGCAACGAGTTAAGTATTGATTTTGAGCCAAAAAATGTAGATTAAAATGTTCTCATAATGTTGTTCAAGCTGTATGAAAGAAAGATTTGACAAAGGGAGGAACTACTAGAGAGTGAATATCAGTTTGCACACTGATACACTAAACTAGTCATGGAAGAAAGGCCAGAACGGATGGGCTTTCGTGGATACCTGCCATGAGAAAGGAGAGAACATAGAATTTTAAAAGAATATTGAAAGTAAGTAATCAGAGATGACAGACTGATGAAAAGTGGATTGGACTCAATCAAGAAAAATGAGTTTCACAAGAAACAAAATCAAACGGCTATATGAATCATCTTGGTGAAGTGAATGCAATGGAAAATGGGGATTTTTGCAAGCATATGCTTAGTGTTACAGTTCAAAGTTGAATGAGTAAGAAAGTATGTTGGCAAACATGAGTCAACAGACAAAAAATGCATACCGATTTAACTGCTCAAAATGCAGGATATTTGTATGGGAATTAATAGCATGAATGACCAGAAATGACCCTGTTAGCAGGCAATGCAACATAACATAATCTGTATTTGTTCAAAGTCTAAGACAGAAAAACAGTTAGACCAAGACACTTTAGTCTTAGAAATGTAAGTGCTTTGGAAACTGTGCTGATCTCTTTTAATGACATTCAGATGTGGACTTAAATTTTTCTCTACTTGGAATATTTCCTGGGAATATAATTTTACCAAGCACAGGTTTTTTGCCTCCCTAATGTGCCCTAATGTGCCTCCAGAAGTTGCCAGGTTAAATAATAAACTGGAATATGTATCATCAAAATTATATAAATAAGGGGTAGCTATCTTTGTATAGATACTCGGTACACGTATTGGAATCTACAGTAGTCAAACATGAATATATTTTGTGGCCCACTGGTGACCTCCTGGTGCTCTATGCCTCCAGGATAGCTTTGACCACACCTCAGATGGAGGCAGGTACCTAGTAAGGCAGAAATGTATCTACTATAATATATTTTGTTGTAATACAATGTTACGCAAGAGCAAAATAACTCTCCAACCACACCCACAGTTAAATGTGTTGTGCAAATATGAGATTTTTTTTTAAATTATCTCATAATAAGTGGAATTATTAATGATGATATAAAGGTGAACTCCTAATTTTGAAAAGAAATGTGATACTGATGGAGCTTAACGTCACTCACTAAACACAATTCACTGTTTTCTACAGTTTATGTCTACCTATTGTTTCCCCAATGTCATTATTCCTTAACATATATCATTATTATTGCAATTATTATTATTATTATTTACTCCAAGTGCTGGAAAACTTTCTTGCCACAAACTTACGTGGAGGTGGCAACTTAGAAAATATAAGAAAAAGTAAAATAACTTTGACCTAAAGAAAAAACTTATAATTAGCTATTAGATTTATACAATTTCAGAATTAAAAGGGACTTTAGGATCATTTAGTCCCGAAAACACCAAGGTTATGTAATTAGAGCAGCTATTCAGTTAACTATGCTGATAAATTTAAATTTCAATGAATAAACATCATACAAATCTAAAAATATATAATACAATATTGATGTCATGCCCACTATGTTACTTTTCTGTTTAATGAAATGAAATTACATTATTTAAAATCAAGGATTAATACTCAAAATTAGGGTTCTGTCAGGTTCACAAAATTGTAGGTTAGCCAACTCCTTTATTGCACAAGTAAGAATAATGAAACTGATTCTCTTTGAGCAACGTGTCTGATTCTAAATATATTCCACTAAATTTTCAGAGATTTCTCTTCAAATTGGCCAAGAAAGTCTATGCATTAAAACAGCAACAAAAACCGGACACCATGATTGTGCAAACAGGCTCTCAGGTAACTGCATGCCTTATTGTCTCTAGAATTTCCCCCTATACATTCATCCTGTGAGATGTATTATAGTATCTATTACTGTAATAACAGAAGTAGATAATCAACATTTAATAGTTACGGGGTATGTCATCTCTAGAACATAAGAATATTAGGACACTCTATTTAAAAACAGTTGCTACAACAGCAAAAACCTGTTACTTCACATACTTGATTAATTAGTGTTTAAGAGTGTGGGGGTTGTTCCAAATCTCACTCTCCAATATACATACTGCCTGATTTGAGATGCATTTTCTAACCTTTATAAGTTTCAGTTTCCAAATCTTAACAATAACAACAACAACAACAAAAAATAGAAGCCTGTTACTACTGTCACTACTACTAATTCCTGGCAAAGCCTTAGAAGAGGCAGTGCAGGTATCGAACTCTGCATGGGCCTGGAGTAAACCTGGGGGCATAGTTGGTAACTACTATTGCTACTACTATTCCTAATATTAATACCCCTCTGGCTACTGCCATCACTACTTCACTTATGAGTGCTCGAGTTTCTATTCACAGTGGTCCTTCGGTATCCAAAGGGGATGGTCCAGGCCCCCTGTAGATACCAAAATTGGGTATCTAAATCTTCTCTAGGTTACTAAAAATACCTAATATATGTAAATGCTATATAAATAACCGTTGCACTGTATTGTTTTTTATTTGTTTTTTTAATTGTTGTTTTAATATTTTTTATTGTTTAATCCAAATACTTTTGATTAACAGTTAGTTGAATCTATGGATGTGGAACCTGCAGATATGGAATGTTAGCTAGATTGATTTTCTTGAATTCCTGTAGCTGTCTGAGGCTCCCTCATGTTTATTTCCTAAACTCTCTTACTTATCTGTGTTTAAAAATAGAGGTGCAATGGAACTAAGATGGGTGATATTGTATTGTTCTGTCTTTCATATATCAAATGGCAGTCATTGATCCACATTCAGTGAAACTTGGAAATATAGGTAGCCAAAGGAACACACGTATGTATTCTTAAGGTTGATTTAATATTGAAGTCTTTAGTAGTGGTGCTGCTAGGATAATATAATCAGTATTTACTCAGCTCAGAGAGTTTCTATTGCAGAATTAGAGGGAAGAAACTGCAAGGAAAATGTGGTTCGAAACTTAATAGCATCTTTTCTATCTAGCTGTGTACTTAAAAATTCCACTCTTGGGTCCTTGTTTCTCTTCTACTATAGCAAAATGAAATGTTGGCAAAAATATTCTGTGCTTACCACCTACAAAGATGCATTCCTTCTCCTATTTTTAATGCTTGAAGTGTACAATTTCTAGCGTATTTTAGTCTCTGATTTTGTGAGTTGGTGCCCATCACAGGAAATGCATCCTCCAAATTACAGTCCAGTTCACCACTACGCGCCAAAACAGTTTAACTGAATAAAAACCACCACCCAATAATTTTGCAAAGAGTTGCACAACCATGTTCTATGGCTGTATCGGATGAGGTGGAAAGAAGAGGGAAGTGGTTTTTTTATTTTTTTTTCCCCACCCCTTTCTTCTTGTCCTATGAAGCTGTCATGCTTACTCTTTCTCTTTCAGCTGCTTAATGAAATTTAAGAAAATAGTATTAAAATGTTTCAATTTCTGTTCACTACTAAACAGTGATGAATATACTATAAAACATAAATACTTCAGTGCAAAGGACAAATAAAGAAGAAATATAAGCATGAGAGAAATTTTTCATTTTACTGGTGTCACGGTAGACCTGAAAATAAAGATTTATCTATCACTACCCTCTTACCTGCTGGAATTCTTCCATCTGTGAGAAACAGGTCGCTGAATCCTTCACCCAGCAGCCTATCTATTGGAGAATCTCGCCCCAAATCATAATCACTGTCTCCTGCCTCACTGTCACCACGGCCACTGTCTTTCAAGCTAAATTTGTCCATGTCTTGAAGGGCATATCTGGAAAGATAAATCAGAAAAAAAAAATTACAGTTTTTACTCTTCAGCATTTATGCTGAGACTTAATAGGTAACACAAGAATAATTCATACCTATAGCTCCTGGAATATTTGTTTCCTCGAAAACTTGGTCTTGGTTGATATTGCCCCTGGTGAAGCATTGAAAGAAGCTGAGAGACCTGCTGGAAACCAAATAGACAGAACTGATTCCTGGAAACAAGCCTCCAAATACTCACAATCTTTAAGCATGAAAAACAGTTACTTGCTATTTCAGATAAGTAATTGAACATATTATCTCTATTTAAGATTCGCAAATGCTGGACTGTGGTGGACCATGCAGCTAGCTGCCAACTATAAATAAAATATATCTCAGAGAGATTTGGATGATCTAATACAGCTGACTTTTACTTTGTGAAAGAAGACTCCCTTTCAAATAACTGATTTATTTTATTTATAATTCAGATAAAGTGACCATCTGTAAAAATACATGGAAAATACTGTAAAATACAACACTATAACGCATGTAGTTTAAAAATGTCAGGAAATCTTCCAAACTTGGACAAACATAACATGCTTTGAAATAGAAGTCTGAAGGCCTCAGTTTTTTACTCTGTTCAGTAAAGACTATAACCTTGAAAATAAAGCAAGTCTCTACTTTTTGGCTTCCCATTATTTTAATCTGGGAAGTAAGGGGACTCTAACTACTTTGTGAGCTTCATATTTATTTTTCAATATTATACATATTACATGCAAGCTAATTACTTAAGGAAAACTAAAAACAGTATGCTAAAGTGTGCATCTTTGCTACATATTCACAATGTAACTTGTATCCTACTTAATTTGCACAGTATTAGTATTGTTACTTATTATTGAAAACATTTAAGAACTAGTAAACACAATTCCTGAACACTAACACCTAACATTGCAATGAATTGATGTGGTTTATGATCTTACCTCAACAGCAGGAGTGGCGTGGGTGAGTTCTAATGAGAAATTCTCTGGCACGTGGTTTGATGAGATTGTCACCAAACTGTTGAGTGACTGGTGACTGTTGTGACTCTGCCGGCTGCCCATCTGCCCTCTTTCTAAGGTAGGCGATGAAGATGGAGACGATCTGTGATGAGATCTGATGGGCAGAGTGCCATTTATGGTAGGCACCAATGTGATGTCCCCTTTGTGAATCTGCCGAGATGGCCTTTTTGGGTGGTGCTGGTAAGTTGATTCGGCCACCCTGCAGTTATAAGATCTAGTGTCTTTCTTCTCACGGTTACACCTAGTTGCAAATAGCACCATAATAACCAACAATACTGCACAAATTGCTCCTAAGGAAATAATTATTATCATGGAGACATCCAAGGATGCCTGGCTTACTGAAGTCATTGCTGTACTTGTCACCGACTCTGCATATTCAAAGATCATGCACTTCAGAAGGACTTTGGTATGTAGCTGAGGATTGCCTTTGTCCTGAATGATAACTGACAGCTCCCATTCTGTGTAGGGAACAGAATCCATGCTCACATTGGTATGGATGTCACATGATCGTGGATCAATTATGAAGATATTCTCCTCATTACCTGCTACTATGGCGCAGCTGAGTTCAGCATTCACACCAGAGTCTCTGTCAATTGCCCTTATTCTTGTGACATGAAAGCCACTTTCGGCCCCTTTGGGAATGGTGATTTCTGCCGTATTATTGCGCAATGCAGGCCCTATAACCACAGGAACGTTGTCATTTTCATCAATGATGGTGAGCACAACTGTGGTATTGCTTACCAGTTGCTTTGGGCTTCCTCCATCTCTTGCTTCTACCACAAAAGTGATCTGGCTCACTTCTTCGTGATCAAAGATTCTGAGGGCATAGATGGCTCCGTTAGATGGGTCAATAGTTACATACGTAGTTATGGAACTTCCTAGAATAAAACTCTCCAAGATGGTGTATGTCACTTGTCCATTTTCTCCAAGATCAGGATCTGTGGCTGTAACAGTGGTGATATATGCCCCCGGCGAGTTATTTTCTGAAATTACAAATTCATATCGGCTTCTCTGGAAGTGGGGTGGATTGTCATTGATATCATTGATTTGAACTGTAAAATGTTTCACTGTAGAGAGACTGGGTGTCCCCTTGTCCTCAGCGATTACAGTCAAACTATATTCAGATCTCTTTTCTCTATCCAGTGTGGCATTAGTTAAGATTAAATAATTGTTTTCATACGTTTTCTGAAGTTTAAAGTGACCATGTCCATGAAGCTTACAAACTATTTCTCCATTCAGCCCAGAATCCTTGTCCTGAACTCTGACCAAAGCAACAAAGGTATCAATAGGATCCCCTTCAAAAATATAAGATATTTCTTCTTTTCCAGGGGACATGAGGTTGATGTTAATTTCAGGTTTATTGTCATTAACATCCACAACCTTAATGATAATTTTGCAATGGGCTGGGATTGAATTTGGACCCAAATCTTGAGCCTGAACATCAATCTCATAGGATTTGGTGATTTCATAATCCACTTGCTTGAAAAGAGTCAAATGTCCCCTTTCGGAATCAATTTTAAAAGTCTCCATAATTTTGGGAGACACATGACTGCTGAAGGAATATACAATTTTCCCATTAGCGCCCTCATCTGGATCCGTGGCATTCAGATCTAAGAGCAAAGTGCCGATCGGGGAGTTTTCTAAGAGTTGTATTATATAAGATTGCTGCTCAAAAGCAGGGCTGTTGTCATTGGAGTCTGAAATGCTTATTTTTAGTATGGATGAGCCAGATCTCTGAGGTACTCCCATGTCTGAGGCAGTGAGCTGAAGCTCGTAGCTTGACTTCAGCTCCCGATCTAACTCTCTGACCACAATGAGTTCTGCATACTTGGCTCCATCAGTCCTGGTCCGAACCTCAATATTAAAAAAATCATTGGCAGAGAGCGAGTATGTGTGGAGGGAATTTTCCCCAACATCTGGATCAAATGCACTGTCCAGGGGAATGCGAGTCCCAACTGCCGCACTCTCAGATATCTCAATAGGTATGAGAGATCTTGAAAACTGAGGAGAATTGTCATTAATATCCAGCACTTCAACTTCAATATGGAAAAGCTGCAGATGCTCTGTGGGTAGAGTGATCACATCAAACTCTATGGAACAGTTCAAGTTTTTCTGGCATAGTTGTTCACGGTCAATTGTAGCCCCAATGCTGATTTCCCCATTATCCTCATTTACTACAAGTAGAGGAGAATTTCCCCTCTGCATGGCTCGAAATCGAACAGTAGAAGGATTAGGTAGCTTCAATAAAACATCAGCCACATCCTCCGATAGTCTTGCAATTACTGATCCAACCCTCTGTTCCTCATAAATCCTGTATTTCAAATTCTTGCCCAGTACATCGCGGTTGAAAGATACTATCAGGAGTGCAAAAACAAACCTAAAGTGCATTTTAGCATTCATTTGGTGCATTGGTCAGTTTATGAGATTTCCCTCACAGAGCAAGTTAAAACAGCAAAGCAATCCCCTCAACTTCCTTTGGCAACTTAAAGCTACATTTGGTACTTGAAACTTGAAAGCGTCTCTTAATAACACAGCACAGCAATTAACAGCTCGCAAACTTTTGTTTTATACACACCGTGTCACGACTTCCAGATACCTTCGGCATGGAGTCCAGTCCTTGCGTTTGTTTGGTCGTTCGTCCTCTTTCCAGGCAGAAGAGTGTCACCTCCGCGTTTTCGCCCTTGTGTAGTCGGAATCCATCTATTGCGGGGTGCCGGCGGAGTCTGCAGTGTGTCTTTCCTGAGAGATTCTTTCTCCCTTTCGCTGCTCGGCTGCAGACTAAACACCCGTGATTGCTGACTCCAGTCTAAAAATCTGTACAACTTCACTTCAACTCAGACAAAGCTCTTGCCCAGCGTGTGTTGAATCGCTTCCAGCCAATCAGCGTGCTTCCAAATCAAAAACTGATGGAGTCACCCAAGGAGGGAGGGCGCGAGCGGAGGGTGGGAGAGAGAAAGAGACTGAGAAGGAGGAAGGAGGGGGCGGGGGCGCAAAGGAGAGAAGGGGAGACGGGCTGGTGGGGCTGAGGGAGGAGATGGGAGCCAGTCCTTCCCTACTCCTTCCTTCTTCCTCCCCACTCCCCCTCCGCCTTTCAATCTACTGCATTCACTTTCTCTGAGCGTGCCATGACAAAGGGGAGACAAATTACAGAAGAAAAACTTTAAGTCAACTTCTGGTCGCCTTTATTTATATGGCATGTTAAATTGTTCTTGTTTTCTTAATTGCTCTTTCTTCTGCCACAGACGTGTAATCATCTTGCTTTTCATAGTCCTTAAGTGCTAGTTTAACTTAAAATACCTCTAAGTGCGTTTTGTTGGTGGAGGAATTTAATACAATTTGAAAACTTGCTTCTAATTATGCTTCTCAGACCGCCTATTCCCCACTCCCTCTGTAAATACTTGGGCCTTGCTCCTTCTAGGAGCACAAGGAGATTGTCTTGGGGCTCTGTTTTTAAAGAACAGAACGAGTAAAGAGGTTTCATTTTCTGTTTTCTTTCATCTTTATTCTTTGAAGATAAGAAAAGGGCTATCTTGCACTCTTGATTTCTCTTAATTGGCAAGACTTAAAGGAGCACCTCAGAATTTGGAACTAATTAACAATATAGCTCTACCTTGAATGACTTCTTTCCTTGAGTTTGGGCAAAACTGTTCGTAATATTTCTTTGTCCTGTACTTCAAAAATATCCTATTTATCTTGGGTAAAAGACACTGCAAGCTTTAGCATGCCAATTTCTACCAAAAGGAACTGTCTATACATGGCTAGTCTTCGCAGTGAATACTGGGGGGACATGGACTCAATAGTTTACAAGTCAAATTTTTATAATATATGCATTATTTATGAAAACACTTCAGATACGTATTTTAAAAGCCCCAAAGCTTGTTTACACTGACAAATCAAATGCCTGAGCTGAAAATTACATTTTGTGTGCATCAAAATGCTAGGAAGTATCATGGGAGGCTTGTGCTCTATCCAGGTCACAGAAACTGATATGATATTCTTATTTGAAAATAAGATTATTTATGATGTTCTTTCTGCTCTGCAATTCCTTTTAAGTTTATCATCGTGGCTCCATTCTTGCTGCTTTTTTTTCATACCTTTTGCATTATTCCTCAGCTGTCTTCATCCGCTCGCATAGTTGCTGTTTCACGTAATCTCATTGTCACTTTTTTCCATTTTTTTCCCCACTCTATTTTGCCCCCCAGAAACATATAAAAAAAAAAGTAATTTTCTGATTTTTCCACTTTGCTTACTCTCAGCAGAGCTCAGCTAAAGTCACTAAGAAGGCTCTTTCCAAAAAAGAAAGCAGAGGAGTCTCAGCGTGAATTCTCCTTCTTTTTAGGCATTCGAAAGCATTTTATAAGCCATTGTCTTTTTTTCCCCCTCCTGAAACCAGTGCTGTGTGGCAAATTGTGCAGAATGGAAATGCCTATAATGAATGTATTTAGTACTGGGTCACGCTGATGAACATTCTGCCCCCATGAATAATACTGTTTTACAAGTTTGTAGCCCTTTCAAATTGCTGATCCCCAAACCCTATAGGCAAACTAGGAAAACTACCACAAGCAAGGGGGACTTTAGAAACCCATAGCCATCTGGCCTAGATCTCTAACAATCTGAGCCAATAATTATATCAATTCAGGCTTTTGCGAACCCCTTTGCAAACACCAAAAGAGCAAAGAAAGGAATTAGTCACTATTCAAAGTTGGGGTGAGAATTCAAAGGTAACCTAATTCCATTCGTTCTAGGAAAATTTTCTTTGAGAATTTGATAAGTGTACCCCCCAAAAAACTCCAAGAGCAATGGATTTGATTACCTCGATACAGATTTTTTTTCCTATGCTTAAAAGTAAAATAATTAAAAGTCCTTCGTTTATTTCTGACAGTGGGCTTGAACAGAAACAATAATTGTGAAAAAGAGCTTCAGTGTAACTTACTAAAATATTAAATAAGTTGTAAATTAATATATCCTCCAAAATGATATGTTTCTACGAGTAAGTATTTAAAGAACTTGGCATTCTTTCACCAACAATGGCTTTTTTCACTTTTAATATCATCCTTACCACGTATTATTTCATTTTCAGCTTGCCAATCACTTCCTGAGAAGTCACATGTATCTACTTGAAAGTGATGTGCTTTTGANAAGTCCTTCGTTTATTTCTGACAGTGGGCTTGAACAGAAACAATAATTGTGAAAAAGAGCTTCAGTGTAACTTACTAAAATATTAAATAAGTTGTAAATTAATATATCCTCCAAAATGATATGTTTCTACGAGTAAGTATTTAAAGAACTTGGCATTCTTTCACCAACAATGGCTTTTTTCACTTTTAATATCATCCTTACCACGTATTATTTCATTTTCAGCTTGCCAATCACTTCCTGAGAAGTCACATGTATCTACTTGAAAGTGATGTGCTTTTGATTTATCCTTGCTATGCACTGATCTGTTCTCTACACTTTTTTCCCCAAAAGTACAGAATTACAAATAAATCTTTTCTTTGTCATATTGTATCTCTAGTTGTAACAATTTAAATTTTCCTCGTTTAGTATCCCTGAAAAGATAACAAAAAACTATCTCCCAAACTATTTACTATCCATAAAAGGGTTTATATCAGGGGAGAAAAACTGATAAACTTCTATTAGTTGTTATACAATGATGACCTGATTGAACTTCATCCTTCTGGAATTTGATGAAGTCATGAAAAAGTGGTATAACCTCTAAAACAACTTCTCAGAGAACCAGTAAAGGAGAGTAGATTGAATGTTTCCTAGGGTCCATCCTCTTTTGATATGGCAGTCTTTGTTGACAAAGAAAGGAAGTGGTTCCTCTTGAAGACTGTGCCCTCTTGAGTGATGTTAAGCACAACAGCAAAGTGCTTCTAAGCTCCTAGAGGCAAATCGCAGATACATTCACCCTGTTGTGCATATTTTATCTATGAAGCTCCTTTTACCACTTCAGTTTAATTGGGCTGAAAACTGCTAAACCTAGATAAAGGATATCAACCAGCATTTACAATACATCCTTTCACCTCTAATAACACTTTCACCATGCCATTTACTTTTATTACTTTTGTTCTAAGGAAAATTAAGCTTTATAATTCTTAATTTTGAATGATTTTCTTCCTATTCAAGAGGAAGGAAAACCTAGAACTCAATTGTAAGACTCAAATTTATCTGCATTACATGAAGAAAAATGTCTCTTTTGGTACTGGAATACAAGATGAAAGTCACTAAAATTTCTTACTTACAAGCAGATATGTAATTTGTTTTTTGATTTTTTGCTATTAATTTATATTTTATTAGAGTACATGAGATAAAAGATAGGGTAATAAATATTCACTTTTATCTCACTATATGTCTTTCCCACCTTCAAAACAATGACATGAGACTTACAATCTTCTGGTTGATTGATATAGTTTACAATCTTTCCTCATAGTGTTTGTTGTGAAACATCTTATAGAAGAAAATCATGGTCCTGCTTGACACCATATGGCTGTAAAAAGCCTAAATAATTACTCTGCATCCTGGGAAATTAGGGTCAAAGGTTTTACCAGACAAAGGTTAGTACAGTTACGGAATTCCAAGACTTTAGACCTGCTTAAGATAAAGAGCTTGCTTGGCTTTTTGTATGAGCCCAACAACTGTGGGTACCACCTGTTAGCCGTTATGTAATCCTGGACAAATTATTTAACTTCTCTGTAAATATATAATCCTCTGTGAGATGGGAGTAGTAATTTACTCTAAAAAATTCTTTTAAGAATTTCAGCGACTGAGGCTTTCCACAAAGGCTGGCCCAGTAAACATACAACAAAGGTTAGTTTCCTTTTCTTAACCTGTGTGTGTCTGTTTTCCTCCTAACACTCATTGAAGAAAAAAACAAAATGTGGATTATAGCCACAGAACTTGGTGCTTCTCAGACTTTTGGTTTAGATGCATACAAAATTTTATGTTGAAAAGATAAAGCTCTCTTCATCTTGACTTATAAAGGTCACCTGTGAAACATAATTGACAAAACTAATAGTATTGAACTGTGATGGTCTTGAAAACTTGCTGCTTTCCTGAAGAAAATTCCAAGACCTACCAACTATACTCAACTATACCTCCAGGCCCTAAACCATAGAAACTTATCTAAAAATACAATTAGAAGTCTACCAGGTGCTTATTTATCTTTTATATTTGATAGTATACACATCTACTGTTTGCCTGTTCTCAAGGCTTTTGCACTAAACAGTTGTTTCTTTAAATATCATGTGAAACTATAGCAGGAGGACAAAAAATATGATTTGAGGTGTTTTGGCAGGGAGAAGGAAATATAAAATTTTTCAAATAAGATTTGTATTTAAAAATCAACGTTAGGCCTTTTATCAATCACATTACATCTCTCTATGTTGTTCTTCCTTTATTCCATTTACTAATAGATTTAAGAATGTAATAATGAAAAGTCACCGAACAATATGAACTCTTTATGAGTCCAAATTTATCAACATAAGATCAAAGGTCGGGAAATGAAAATAGATCCCAAACTATCTTTAGATGTGTGTAACAGAAATAGACTTTAGTTGAATTCTGATCAAAACTGAATGTGCTAAGCACCCATAGGAGGCCCACACACCTGGAGGCATAGCTGTGCTAGGACGGGGAGGCAGCACAAACCAGGGGCTAAGAAGAGTTGGAGTCCATGAAATACAGTGACAGGTGCTAGGTCAATTTTGTCTGAGTGGGCAATCAGTATTTAGGGTGTTCTGCCAAAGGTAATATGCCAAGTTCCAGCAGGTGACTTAGGGTCTGGCAAAATGCAATCTATTGAGTCCAAATAAAAGGCATATAGGTGAGCTTCTATTCCAAACAATAGGACTTCCTTCAGGACTTCCAAATAAGGCAGGTTATGAAATTCAGGATTAAAATGTTGAGAACAAACAGGCACCTAGAGGTTCCGTGTTTTGCAAATGGGCACATACCAAAAGCCTCCTCAAAATTGGAGACCAGACTGCAAAGTTAAACTACATGTCAGCAAAATTGACTTTTAGGATTATTCATCTGAATTCCTTAAATTCCTTCTTTTCAGGACAGTACCTGGAGGCAAAAAACTAAGCCTACAAAGGGTCTTCCTATAGTTGCATCTGAGAAGATTTGTGGAAATGGGTGGTGGGAAGACTAAACCCTTAAGTGAGTTGAGTCTCAATTTTTAGTTTAAGCTTTGCCATTCAATGTATGGGCACTAAAGCAGCAGCATGGGCATTAGCTGTAAGCTAATGTAGAAATGTAGAATCTTAGACCACATCCCAGACCTACTTAAACAAATTCTGCACTTTTTTTTTTAATTTTTATTTTTTATTATACTTTAAATTCTAGGGTACATGTGTGCAACCTGCAGGTTTGTTACATGTGTATACATGTGCCCTGTTGGTGTGCTGCACCTATTAACTAGTCATTTACATTAGGTATATCTCAGAATGCTACCCCTCCCCCCTCTCCCTACCCCACGACAGGCCCTGGTGTGTGATGTTCCCCACCCTGTGTCCAAGTGTTCTCATTGTTCAATTCCCACCTATGAGTGAGAACATGCAATGTTTGGTTTTCTGTCCTGGCGACAGTTTGCTCAGAATGATGGTTTCCAGCTTCATCCATGTCCCTACAAAGGACATGAACTCATCCATTTTTATGGCTGCATAGTATTCCATGGTGTATATGTGCCACATTTTCTTAATCCATAAGATTTAAGTAGCATCATGTCAGAAGTTTCACTACTCAGTAGATTACTCTTCTTAGCAATGTCTCAAAATGTAGCAATATCTCAAAATTTAATGTGCATAGAAATCACCAGAGGGCCTTATTAAAATGCAGAATTTTAATACTAATAGTGCAGAACCATCCCGAATGTCCATCAACAAATTCTGCATTTTAATAAGGTCCTGTGGTGATTCCTATGCACATTAAATTTTGAGATATTTCTAAGAAGAGTAACCTACTGAGTGAAGTGGTGAAACTTCTGACATGATGGTACTTAAATCTTCTGTGCTGTGATATTTTTCTACTCCAGGGAGTTTAGAGACAATTGGCACATGGAGAAGATTACCAGAAAAAGGGCCAAAGCTTAGACCTCATTAATTCAAGAATATAAGTAGAAGTGATATAAGAAAACCTATCTGTTTAGTTAAATTCACAGAAAGAGAAGGAAAATTAAGCTTCCCTCTGGATCTAGGGTTTTATAGCAGCTATCACCCAGTTTATCCATTAGGTAGTACAGTTTCCATCAGCAAGGAAAATGCTTTTTAGAAAAAGAGATCTAATAATACTTTCGGAAGAGCTATTTCTGAAGGTGAAAATATCTCCAATGTTGTAATATTTATTAGTATACTTGTACGTATGTATATGTTTAGGAATCTCTGGTTGAGTGTTTTGTATATGTCAAGTACATATAAATCACAAGTTTGCTTTATGTTTTCTTCATGGCAACATTCCTTCGTTTATCATTCTTTTATCATGCAGCAAAGCAAATCTTGAGAATACTGTTTATTTTATCCTTAAATATTTCCATCTCAGAATTAAGAATACAAATCAAAGTGTGACAAAAAGTTTACTGCCAATGTCTGACTCATTGTGTTCATGTTAAAATACACTTCCTGTATGATGCTTCTGGATGCTCTTAATAAATAGCTAATTTAGCCAACCATTTTTTGTTGTTCCAACTAGGAGTATCACACTGTTCATAGACTAGCATCTACTCTCAAGAACAAAGTTTTTATAATATAAAGGAGAACTGTTATCACTTGGAAATATGAGAATCCACTTTAAAAAAAAAAAGTCAATGATATTTTAGGATATATTAGATTAGATGAAAACTTTTCAAAAGGTTTTGAAACTTTTTGAAAAGTTTTAATACAGTATGTTAAGCTTGAATGAATGATAAATATTGGCATCAAATATGTTAAAAATTATTAGTAAATACCATGTAACTTTATGGTCCAATTTCTTATTTACTTAGAATTTGTAAGAAGTTATTCACTTTAGGTGAATCTTACGTGGATATCATCCATCAATTGAAACACTTTTAACAAGGAGCAATCAAGGATATTTGTAGTGTAGTTAAGAGCAGTGTTATAAAATTGAGTGATGCTTAATTTTACAAGAAAAAGAAAAAAGTTCAAAGTATTCTCTCCAAAAGCAACTTTCATCAAGAAATAACTAAAATTTCATAAAATAAAGGAAATAAGTGATAAATAGATTTAGAACATCTAGTAGATACTTACCTATAAAGTTGATTTCTGAAAAAGCATGTGCTTGCCATTTCTTTACTAACTTACAAAGAAAATAAACAATTCACATATAGGTTTTACATAATAAATACCAGAATGTATATGCATTAAAAAGAAAATATTTCAAAGGGAATAAAACTGAGGAGAGTTGTTAGACCTTCACTGAAAATAATGCCTATTTCCTTCAAGACTCATAGCAGGCCACCGTTTATAACAATATGGTGCCTCTTTTATTATCATCTAGTATTTATTTTTAATTCGGGTAAGTTATTTTCATTACAATAAACTAATCAATTATAGCTGATACTCTTTATTCAAAAGAATTTAAGCTTCAAAGTAGATTCCCATTTAGGCAGTGAAGCTTTTTAGAATATGCCTATTCTTTAGAATAGGCATATTCTAAAATGTAGTTAAGAGGGCAAATTTACGGTTTATATGTAGACTGTGTTACTAATATAGAAAATACCATCTATAATAGTTACATCTCACCTAGCATTTGAATGTAAGGGTCTTGGAACATAATAAAAATAAAGATAATAGTTATTGAACCATACTGAGTGCCAAGTGAGCTACACATATATTTCCTTTAATTCTTACTATAATGTTAATAATGAAATGTTTATGATTGTTAGAAACATGTGGGATATAAGTAATAGAACCCAGCTAAAATTGTCAAAAAAAGGAAGTTTATTATTTCAAAACAGGAGATACACAGAGATAGGACATTTTCACCACTGAATATTGAGCAGCTCAATAATGCCATCACAAACCAGGTTTCTCCCATCTTTCTGCTACTTGATATTCATTCAGTGTGCTGGTTTGTTCTGTTTTCTTGGGTTCATTCATGATCCCAAGACAGCTGCTACAGTTCTAGAAAATATATCTCCACTTAGCTGAATATAGAGTTACAAAAAAGACAGCATCTCCTAATCATCTTTCATCAAGAAATAAAATGTTTTCTAGGAATCGCCTACTGATATGCTCTTAAAGCTCATTGGTCGAAATTGTGTCACATGACCTTTATTAAACAATCTCTAACAAAGAGAATAAAGCTGTTGTAATTGCCCTAGACTAGAAAGTTTCAGTCCTGGAGGAGAGGCATAGCTCCTTTACTTCCTGAAGGGCAAAGTGCTAAAATATAGTGTTCATTTAACAAAGTGGATTAGAGAGTGGATATTGAGTGGAGAACAAGTTCTGTCAGCCACATTAATCCTAGAATCATTTTATGTTTAAGGAAACTAAAACTCACAAAGTTTTGCCTAAAACATGGCTAATATATAGTAGATATTGAATTTTTATACTTATGTTTGTCTCCAAAATCTACTTCTATACAGTAATAACAACTTGTTTCTTAAACATTAAAAGAAAAACGCTGTCATTTTTTTAAATTCTTTTATTTTCCAAAATTGTTAAGTTATGGGGTAAAGACAATCAATATACATTAAGGTGATTTGTCTTGTGAAATAATATTTCAGTCTATGAAAGAAAAAAAAAATCTGCTTTTTTCTTTGGATGACACCCTTGAAAATGATCAGTGCTACAGGCTTAATTGAAGTGATTTTTAGGCAGAGGTGGGAGAAAATTGAGGAGGTAAGAATTGGTCATTTTACTGACTCTAAATACACCCCACAGACCTTAGATATGATATCTTCACATACCATGTACTGCTTCCTTGTGACCAGGCTCATACAAAAGGAAATACAATTGAATCACCTTTAGATTTAAAGGTATGAACAAAAGTGAGAAGTTGGAAAATGAGAGTAGACGTTCAGATTCTTAGTTACGTTACAATCAGAAACACTCCAAACTTTGAGCAAAAGCCAATCAGGAGACTGACACGAGGGAGGAGCATAATGCAGTGCAGGAGATACTGAGCTGAGATCAAAGAAACCCACTTCCCACTCACAGCTCTTTGATGTTTTATCGTTGTACCATCATGTCTTTGCAGTGATAAGTCACTCTCCATGTATATTTTCTTGAAAAATGAATTGGATCCTAAATTTTAGAGGAAGACATAAAAAGTACACCTGGATACCCAGTTTGACTTTGAGTATTCAAGGCTATAGTAATTATTTTGACGGACTTTTCTAGAAACTCTGCTTCTGGCTGTGAGGCTAAATGAAAGACTCTAACATGTTTGGTAAAGAAGGCAATATAATTAAAGGCAAGCAAATGTGCTTTACCT
The DNA here is from genome assembly GCF_001698545.2 of Rhinopithecus bieti. Lineage (NCBI taxonomy): Eukaryota > Metazoa > Chordata > Mammalia > Primates > Cercopithecidae > Rhinopithecus > Rhinopithecus bieti. Next base: position 692,808 of record NW_016807882.1, read on the forward strand.
TACTCAGCCAAAAATATGGATTTAACTTTCCAAATTAAAACAAATCTCAAAATGTCCCCCTTTTTCTAAAGCAGTTCACCAAATCACAATAAAATATTTAAAATGATCTTACTGGAGAATGATAAACTTATACAGAAAGTCCCGATTTAAAAAGAAAAATCAAAAGTAAACATATTTTAGCTTTCTCACAAATAATCGGCAAATACAACACTTGCTGTGGTTCTTTCTGTTTTGTTGTAGCTCGACAATGTTTTAAATTCAAAAGGTTTCTGCTAGGATTGGATTATGATTATTATGCAGGAACATATCCCAGTATAAACAGCTTGCTTGGCATTTACATATTGCTCCCACATGCTTCCATTTCTGACTTCTCAGTAAGTCAGAAGCACATATTTTATTGTTATGAAAAGAACACAGTTTTCTATTTACTATAGAATCTTGGGTCTTTACAAACAGAATAATCCAGCATCACAGCGCTTATGGAGACAAAACCTTAATTGATGATAATGATATAAACTTGCAGGTATATAAATATTTCAATCTAAAATCTGTACTATTAACACCAGGTCATCAAAGGTTTTCTATAATGAATTCAGAAATTCCAACCTAACTAATTGCTTTTATAATAATGAGGGTCAACTAACTGAACAAAAAGTGAGGATGTTAGCAGCTTTTGTTTAACCTAGGCAGAGACAGGGAGCCTCTTTCTTGGGGTGGTGTAAACAGGACAAATCTGCCCTATCTGCAGCATTGCCATTTAAATGAACCCTGTTTTCTAATACTGGAAATAGGTCCATTCTTTCATACAATGAATATATACCAAGATTTCTAAAAATCAGGTATATACATCCTCAAAAGTGAAAGTAACTAATCAATCGTAGACTTTCTTACAATTTTACACCATTTAACTGTCCTCATGGAGAATCCTAAATTGCCATATGGAAAACACTGCCACACACACCTCCAGGGCCAGTGTGTAAGAGCCACTTTTAATTTTTCTTGCCTTCATTCTGATTATTCGTTTTGTTAAACAGGGCATTCTGGCCTTCCTAGTCTTAGATATTTAGCAAATTATTACTACTAAATGATAGTGGGCAACAACTCAAACTCAATAAAATAGGTCATTCACAGAGTATTTTCCAAAGTTGTTTTATTTAAAATATGTACTTATAGCAACTCTAAGCCCTATTTTTTTTTTTAAATTTTCTGTAGGAGCAAAATGTCCCCTTTTCTGAAGGTCATCAAAACTATATAGTTTTGCAAATCTGCTGTGGAATAGACAGCCCCGGGGGAAGATATAAGAGAAAATGGCAGGCATGGCTTATCAGAAGAATATATATGATACACTGAACATCAGTCTTTCCATGTTAAGTCATTAACTGTTTAGGGTGCAGATAGTTCTTCATAAAGAATCAGATGTTCCATTCCTCTAGTATGGTAAAATCGGTGCCATAAAGTCATTGCAAAAGACAGCAAACAACTTTGTTATTGTAATGTGTTTTTTTCTTTTAACAATAGGTCTAGCAGGTGGCATGTGGCTATGGCTGGGTCTATCTCCATCTCCAGGGTGCCAAGATGTCCCTCAAAGTTTCTGTGGGAGGAATTTGTTGGTGGGATTTGGATTGTAAAGGCACGCGAGCATCTGCTGCCTCCCTGGTCTCATTACCATTCACACAATTAACTCCTGCAGCTCTCAGCTCAACAGCCAGAACCAAGGACTCAATTTTACTGCTTCTTTGACAATGCTCATTATCATTCATCTAAACTTAAGAGTTCCCAAGCTTTCAACTCAGTGGAAAGTTTTCTTGGGGGAAAGAGATCACACAGAGGAAAGTCTTTGGAATGAAGAGAGAAGGAGAAAAAATATATATGTGTGTGTGTGTGTGTGTGTGTTTGTGTGTGCGCGCGTGTATGATTAAGGACCTAAAATCAATAGCTTAAAGTAACTGAGTTTCTGGAATGTGGGATTTTATTTCATTTTGTAAGTAACAAGCCACATCTTTAAAGACTACCTCATGTTTCAAAGGCCTAGGTTTGGTCTTCTAACATTTTCACTTAAGGAGCTATGATCAGTTAACAACAATAGTTCTTTCTACTCTCCTCATTGATACTAGGTCCAATTTTGCATCTCGTGGAAGCTTTGGCCAAAACTACAGCTGTCTGAAAAAAATTTTGAGTAATTTTCCATAGAGAGTAAACAGAGTGTTTTGCTATGCAAGGAGAGAAAGATTCACAAAAGACGACAAATTCAGGAAGGTCTGTATTTTTAAAGCCTCAGCAGTCCAATTATGTTAAATTGCATAAATACCAGCATGCTACCTGAAAATTAAAATTGTACTGTCCCTTTAACCATTTTGTCTCATGATAAATATTTACAAACTGCAGTTTTTAACAAGTTTATGTTGGACAAGAGTTAGGTGATATACATGATATTTTTTAGGTTAAATAGCGGAAGTCTATTATTTATTGACATATAGGCTACAAAGAGGTTAAAAGAAAACCTCCTTCCTTGATGTTAAATAAGCGATATAAAAACTGCACCTTCTCTTAAAGATATAACTTAATTTTTTAAAAGAAGCATTTGAAACAGTCTGTTCAAATGAAATAAAAGCCTCTTTGTTTGGAACAACAGAAGAATGATTAGGCTGCTAAAAGCTGTGAAAGCAGTGCTACATAGTGAAAGCTGTGAAGATTAATTTGTACTTTTACAAAAAAATTATGTAGTGAAAAATAGGTAAATTTTTACTTCAATGACTACAATTAAAAATGCATATTTATGATAGCACTATTGAAAATTTTGTATATATTTAGCTTTATATTTTCATAGAAACAGGAAATGATCTTATTGATACTGATTATCTTGCTTTTCCTTTGAATGCCATATATCAAAACCTAAAATTTCATTACTATGTATACATTTTTAATATAGCATTAGGAAAAAAGAAATTTTCGTTAAGATTATATAGGTTGTTTTAAATTATCTAATTTTATAAACCATTCTTTGCTTCTCTCCAAAATGCAAATCTTCTCAAATAAAACCCAGGAAAAAATAAAATTAATGTTTGGGATGTGATATAATTCAAACTCATCAACACGTAGATGGAGGAAAAAAGTCTTCTTTTTAAAATATTTGAATGGTTATAGTTATAACTCTTGTGTGAAGGATAGGTAATGTATATTTGAATCTATAGAAAATGCATTGCCCCCCGGCTTCCTAGACAAAATAAAAGTGAGTATCTGAGTTCCTTATGTATTTATCTTAATATAAGTGATAACATGCCATTGAAGAAATTGTACACACCCACATTTCTTAACAGAATAAAACACTCAGTCATTTTCTATTATGCTAGAAGTCTAGTATAAACATCTCTGGTTATTTACAATATTCACAAAGACTTGCACAGTAAGGTGGTAAAACGCCAATTCTGACTTCTCCGTACGGTGCGGAAGTGTTATTGCAGATTTTTCTAAAAGTTGCATCCACACAAATACAATTTATGTTGTTATTTGTTTCTTGAGTTCTGCTACCCACATGAAATGCTGTCTCTTTCACAGCCTTTGTATTTCTCTTTTTTCCTGTCTCAAACCACTTGAACCCTTCCCTTTCCATCCCCAGAGTTCTGAACTCTGCCCCAGTATATCCGAAACCAATTTTGGCTGAGTCAGGAAGGAGGTATGAATGTTGGTGCTCAGCAATCATTGATGCTTATGTTGACACTGACACTAGGCCTGTTGCGTGACTCTAGTTAGACTTGTGTACATCTGATGCGTCATCCTTGCCTACTGTCCCAGTTCAATAATTGACGTTTAGACACTGTTTGGTTTTGCTAGTTTTATTCTCCCACCATTCCAACTCCAAATTACTCAATCCTCCTCCAAACTTTTATGACTGCTGTCTTTACATCAGCTGGTGAAATTCTATGATGCTGACTCTATTTTTGGAATCTCCTCTGGAATCCCCACTGTTTGCACCACCTACTGTGAGAGTACCAGTAATCTCATCTTACGCTGCCAAGTGCTCATTGAGTGATGGTTTGTAGTGTCCTGTCAGATCCTCCAATGTTCTACTCACCACATTGGATTTTCTTTCAATGCTTTTGGATAAGTCCCCTAGAATTTACTGTGCTCCTGCAACACTTTTGTTTATAGGCTGTCTCTCCTCATGGCTTTACACAACCATGTTGTTAACTAAACCTTGCTTGTCATACTTGCCTATGTCTATAACATAAATGAGCTTTTAGTAATAGTTCTTCTTAATGCATTACGAAAAATGTGAACTTCATAGAAGCTGAAACACATCTCAGTTATTGCAGAAGTCTATAGCATGGAATGTTGTTGAAAATAATAGAATGCAAGCATATATATTATTAATACAAATAGATCTCCAACAGCAACAGATTGTAGTTTATCTTTGTTTATCATGTTAACAATGTTGTCTCAGATAATATTTTTAAAATTGTACCTAAAACAAAGCAAATCTACATTAATGAGCCAAGATATTTGGACCAAGTCAAGCTCAGTACTTGACTTACTCCCTATTATGCTATAACAAATAGAATCGGGCATAACCTTTATAGCAAAGATATTTGCTATATTTTCTCTAAGGATTCTAATATGCATCAGTTTTAATATAGATAGATATGTGTGAATTCATATGTACTTTCATTATTTATTTAATATGTCAATTTAACTTTTCAGGAAATATAATGCCATACAGCCACATGCTAAAATATAATTAAAATAATAGAGTGTACTTTCTCTCCAGAGTTATAAGTATGATAACATCCAAATGTTTACTAAAATGTTTTCTAAAAAGCATATGCTCCCAGGCACATGAAGTAAATCTCTGAGCAAACACAATGCATAATGAAGCAGCTGGTATCACCTCTTATAAATTAAAGAATATACAAATTTTAATATTTTCATGATGAGAGTTAGAAGTAACCTGAATTTTCAAATTCTATCACACATACAAATGTAAACACATACTACCTTATTCTTCATGTGTTAGAAAAATTACTTGTCTGATGAAGAGTAAAATCTTACCATTACCTAGTAAGGAAAAAAAATCTATGTATATTACTAACAAAATTGATGTGCTGGATTCAGTCTTTAGACGGACTATCTGCATTGTACTCATGTTACTAATCAGTGTTAAAATATCATATTCACATTTTGCCTTGAGTGTCCTTTTAAAATCATCATGTTATTAAGTTATTGTTTGACTGTTTTGCCCTTACGAAGTCTCTGTAAATCATGAAATAAAGAATAAGGCTGTTAAGCAAATGTAAAATAAGTCAACCATGTATTCTATGACATATAGGCAATTTCCATTAAAGAAGTTTGTATGTAGATAAAAGTAAAAATTCTATAAAATGAAATCCCAAGAGTCTAAATGGATTTGGAAGATAGCTGTTATGAATGCCACACTATTCGAATTACTTGGGTAGGTTGAATATCATTCCTAGTGGTTTTCATTCTGCAACTTGAATCAGTAGTTTAAATATTAGCACTTAACTTTTTGTTGTTGTTGTTAATCACAATATAGAGTCCATACAGAGCTCTATTTTATCCTCCAAAGTATTATTTTACCTTAACTATTTCATAATTATAAATGATAGTTTGGTTAATGAGGTTTGTGATGAATGCTTGTTTTATTGAACGGATGGCATTGATTCCCAAAACTTTTTCTACTCAGGGTCGTGATTGCCTCTCAAATTAACAGCGACTCACCCTTAATCAGTAGTGATACTGAACAGCAGATGTATGATCCTTAGAGAAATGCATTTGTTTTTTTTTTTTTTTTTCATGGTCTTCCCTATGGTTTCACATTGGAATCACCTGAGGAGCTTTAGAAAACACTGATGCCTGGGTCCCACCCCCAGAGAGTCTGACTTCATTGGTCTGTTTTGCTTCCTGAGTATCTTGAAAAGTTTCCCAGGTGATTATAATCTACAGTCAAGGCTGAGAAATATTTCACTAGAATTTTGTTTTTTTGTTTTTTTGGACAGTCTTGCTGGAGTGCAGTGGCGCAATCTCCACTCACTGCAACCTCTGTTTCCTGGGTTCAAGTGATTCTCCTGCCTCAGCCTCCTGAGTAACTGGGATTACAGGCACAAGCTACCATGCTTGGCTAAATTTTTGTATTGTTAGTAGAGACGGGGTTTCACCATGTTGGCCAGGCTGGTCTCAAACTCCTGACCTCAAGTGATCTGCCCACCTCAGCCTCCCACAGTGCTGGGGTTACAGGTGTAAGTCACCATGCCAGGCCTTCACTAGAATCTTTCTAAAAGCAAGCACTTTGGCTATGAAAAATGATGTCTGTCTTATGCATAAAGTATTAAAACACATAAACTAGTTTCTGGGTTGGTAGAAAATTGTATTTAAATCTCTTTCTAGATGGGAGTATAGCAGTAAAAGATGCACATAAAGGAAAGGGGTGGTGGTGAGAAAAATGGAAGGAGAAGAAACATGAGCACCTTCTGAAGGGCAGCAAAGGAGAGTAGACAATGTGTGTTTGAGGAAAATAGGGACAGGGTGCAAAAAACATCCCTGTAAATCCCTTTCTACCTTACATTCCTTTATATTAGTGTTATTCACACAAATGTGAAGATTATACATAAATGATAGCATATTGGGAGGACAAATATAAGAAAATATCAATATTATATTATAGCTATTAACTACTACAGCATTAAAAAAAAGAGACTAATTATAAACAAATCCTGCCTTTGGTGATTCTCTAGAAATAATGAGTTGCTTCTTGACCAAGGAGAAGTATGGACTCACAGATGCATATATTAATATGAACATTTGTGTTTCCATTCAACTATTTTAACAGCGTAAAAATCATATCTTTGATTTCAATTTAAAGGTCACCTTCACTCAAACTGAAAATGAACTAACAATTCAGAAACAATCATGAAGAAAAATGGTGATAAATGAGCCACAATACAAACGTAACACTTTAAATAAACGAGGACTCTCTGAGGCAAATTGGGAAGTAATATGGCCCTATCAAACATGCATTAAAGCTGAGGTTCTCTGAAGGAAATAGATTTGGCTATCTTCTAAGGGAGATGAGTTATCTAGGTGAGGCCAGTTGAACAGGGATGGCAGAACGTAGAGTTTTAAAGAGTTAAGATTTCTCTTTTCCCATCACTATGGGGGAGTGCCTGGAAGACTCTTTAGCATCTTAAATGTAGGCCAAGTTACTTGAGTAATGTGAAATTGATATCTCACTCTATAGCTCAAGTACTGAAATTATTAAACTTTAATTTTTCTCTTAAATGGTATATTATAGATGGCAATTGACGTAAAAAGGCAAGGGGCAAGTGGTAAGCACAGAAAAAATAAATGAGCACAATAAAAGCAGAGGCATGGTATCAGAGAATTCCAGACAAGAGTCTAGTTAGGGGAGACTTCTGCTGGATACCATGCTGAGAGGTTGCTCTCATCTGTTACAGGCTCTGCTGCTGATTCGAGATTTGACTTCCAGACAAAATTAAAGGTGAAAAGGTGCTGTTTTCCTCCTGTTCTAAGTTTTTTCACCAGTATGCATTATGGTTATTTGGCTAGATTAATCAATGGGTTGTCCAATCAGTTAAAATCTTCATAGCACTTTATTTTCTGACAAATAGTCTTTCTTTGTGTAATGAAATGACTACCTACCTTAAAATAGTTATGATAAAAATCAAGTCATTGAATAGTAATAATACAGAATAAATTATATGGATTATGCTATTTATAGTTATAAAATGTAAATTTCAAATGGAACAATGGACATAGTCATCAATAGTAAACTTTGTATAAACTATGTTTAAAAATCTCTCTTGTATAAGATTATGTTTCTGGAATGAGTAGTCATTCACCTAGTGCCTGTTGAGATGGAGAAAATTATATGGAATATATTGCAAATTATCTAAGAAGTGTTAAATTTCAGAATGTGTGTGAGCGTAGTTGTTTATATTATGAAATATCAGAAATATATTCACAAAAATTGTAAGTTTATCAAAATTTGAAGGGAGAGGAAAGGGCATGGTGGTGCATGTCTGTAATCCCAGCACTTTGAAAGGCCCAAGTGGAAGGATCACTTGAGCCCAGGAGTTCAAAACCAGCCTCAGCAACCTAGGGGGATTCCATTTCTGTAAAAATTAAACTAATTAGCCAGGCATCCTAGCTACTCAGGAGGCTGAGAAAACAGAACCACTTGAGCCTGGGAGGTTGAGGCTGCAGTGAGCTGTACTCCAGCCTCGGTGATAGAGTGACCCTGTATGGAACAAATGAACAGAAATGTGTTCATATTATTTTTGGAAAATAGATCCATTGGGCTGGGCACAGTTGTTTATGCCTGTAATCCCAGCACTTTGGGAAGCCCAGGCAAGTGGGTCACGTGAGGTCAGGAGTTTGAGGCCAGCCTGGCCAGCATGGTGAAACCCTGTCTCTATTAAAAAAAAAAAAAAAAAAAAACGAACAACAAAAAATTAGCCAGGTACTGTGGCACATGCCTGTAATTCCAGCTACTTGGGAGGTCAAGGCAGGAGATTCACTTGAACCAGGGAGGCAGAGGTTGCAGTGAGGTGAGATCGCACCACTGCACACCTGCCTGGGAGACAGAGGGAGACTCTGTCCCTCCCCTCTGCCAAAGAAAAGTAAATAAAATAAAAAAGAAAATAGACACACTGATTTATACTTATATTTCCTATTTCTTGCCACTGAAAAGATCTAGAATCAAAGACCAACTCAAGAGAAATGAGTTCTTTTAGTGCCCTAATTGTTGTCTCTCAATACCATTTTCCATTGAAAGGATCTAGGGTTCCTTGGGGAAATATTTGCTTCAAAGTCTGAGACAGGAAATGTGCAAGATGAACCTGTATCATTTTGTCATAACAAAAAGCAAAAATGTCAGCAAAACCTATAAGAAAAATGTTTTAAGGACCCATGATCAAGCTTGAATAAACTCTCACTGGCCAAAGATGAAATCATTTGAGCATTATGAAGAATAATAACTACAATGTATTAAAATACATGAAACATGTTTGCATGAATTCATAATGATAATAAAAACCAAAAATTTTACTAGTCAACTTTTAAAGATGCTAAGAAACAACATATCTTGCACATAAAAGAAAGGAATTAAGAATTACCCTGCCTTTTCTAAATAACTTGTACTTCTAGTTAACCAAAGAGTTGATATGGGAACATTTCTCCTTTTAGAATTATTCTAGTCAACAAAAGAAAAGGAATGTTAAAATTGAATGTCATCATTTTCAATCTGTAATGAAATAAAAGATCTAGGCTATAATCATCAATGACTGATGATATCACAAGAAGACAACCAGAGACATTATTTGCCTCTTGATGAAAATACACACTTAAAAAGTACACTTTCCCAAAACACCTAAAACAAATCTAATCAACCTTCTGGATCTAATTACCAAATTACAGGGAATACGGGGGAAGAAAATCATGCTAAAGACACTGCTGGGATGCGATCAGCAAAACTCACAATGTGGGATAGAAAATTCTGTTAAAAAAAAATCAAAACAGTTCTTCAACAAGAAATTCCAGAAAGGTTCAAGAGAGTACATGGTTAACTCTACATTAAAAGACATTTCAGTTCATCTTAAAATATGGCTCTTCTTTTCATTCACATTTCAAGCAAAGACATTCTTAATAAAAGATAAACAATTAGGAAATGTTTATTTCAAGGAATTTTAAAGATGTGATAATGATATTGTAGCTAATTTGATTAAAGAATCCTCATTCAAAAAATCGATTCAGTGAAAAGCATCACTTTAAACCTTAGTATTTTCAGAGAAGTACCCTAAAAGATAATTTCTATAAAATAAGTTAAGTGAATGGTAAAAATTTTATATTTAAAAAATATACAGACACAATGAATGCCAAGAATAATCACTCACTTGTTTCATTTGCCACTTAAGCCTGTAGATTATTGTTGTTGTTTTAATCAATGAATCAATATGACAATATCTAGTGCCAGTAATTCAGAAATTGTTCCAAGCAATGTGGCTTTCTGGCAACTGTCCTTCCTGAATCTGACATACAACCTGAAGGTACTAGGAATTTAAAATCTCTTATTGATTTATATACTAACTAGTAATGTTCAGGCTACTGGTGCCCATGTTTGTGTTTTGTTCAGGTAGAAATACAACATTTGATACTGTGCAATTAATATGTAGGCAGTAGATCCCAGAGTAAATGGAATACAAGGCAGTGAATAGTAAAGGATCGCTGAAGCACATTCATGATCAATCAAGCTCCATCTTTAAGATTTTCATTTAATCATCCAAGGTCATGAATTTACAAGAAATTAGTTTATGTTATTTCCAGATATTTATATTTTATAAATGCCTAAGTGAATATATTTATACATGTTTATATATGCGTGTGCACATGAGTATATGGAAATGAGTGTGTGTGCTAGAGAAAGAGAGACAAAGAAAGGAGAGAAATCTTACAGTGATTAACAGCAGACATTTTGGAATTAGATTTTCTTGGGTTTAATTCCCAGTTCTAGCATTGGCACTTACCAGTCTTGCACTATTGGCCAAATTACTGATATTTACTAATTCTTAATTATTTTATTTTTTACATTGGGCTAATAAGATCTGAACATTACAGTTTGTTGCATTGGGTGACATAATAAGTTTGTAGAATTTAGCACATTTCCTGGCACCTAGTCAGCTGCTCAACAAGTGATACCACAAGCATGAATAATCTAAATTCTGGTTTTTAAAAATACACTTTAAGAGAATACAATATGGAGGGTTGAATTTTGAGAAGAATTTTCTCAATATTTTAATTTCCTTTACCTGGATTATCTTTAATGAGCCTGAAAAATTTTATGCCAAACCAATATTGCTGTAAAACATCTAGATTCTGTGAGCACTTTCAGCCCTTAGAAGTAGCATACTTAATGGTCAAACTTATGCTTTAGTTTTGCCACAGGACTCTCAGTCTAGAACCCATTCAAAAATTTCCACAGGAATATACATGTTATGTCACAGAGTGTCTGTAACAACATAAAGGGACCAATATTTGGTTCAATACCTCATATAAGAAAAAATTGGTTCCTGAAAATACAGAATTTCTATTTACAAATAATCACAACATATTTAAAAATGGTGTTGGCATTACTGTTATCATTACATTTTCCTTCAACAAATTTGATGTATTATAATACCAAACAATAATAAGCAATCTCTGAAAAGTCTCAATTCTTCAAAAAATTCATATATTAGACTAAAGCAGTGTTTCACACACTTTAGTCATTCTTGTAACAACTATGTGGGTTTTTGTGTATCTGAGCATCACCTATATATCATTATTTACTAAATCATTTTTTCTTCAAACTGACTTAGTATTTTCACTTAAAAATTTCAAAAGGAGAAGATTTGGCCAAGTGTGGTAGCTAACACCTACAATCCTAATACCTTGGAAAGAGAAGGCAGGCGGATCTCTTGAGCTTGGGAGTTTGAGGCCAGCCTGGTCAATATGGTGGGACATCCATCTCTGCAAAAAATTAAAAAACAAAATTAACCGGGCTTGGTGGCACATGCCTGAAATACCAGCTACTTTAGGTGGGAAGATCACTTGAGCCTGGGAGGTTGAGGCTGCAGCAAACCATTTTCACGCGCATTACACTCCAGCTTGGGCAACAAGTGAGAGCCGTGTCTCAAAAAAAAAAAAAAAAAAAAAAAAAAAAAAAAAAAAAAAAAAAAAAATAAAAAAAAATTTACATCACTAATTGTAAATTGTGAGTAGAGCAAAACGAATGAAAACCAAATCAGTTGCCATATTATAAATAAAAAATATATATAAATATATACACACATGCTCAATAAAAACAATATATAATTTTAAAATAAAAAATAAGGTAATGATTATATCAATTTCCCTCTGTGTGGAATTTTATAAGACCTTTCACGATCCATACATTGGTTAACTCCTAGTTCTTCTCTTATTTTGCTTTCCTTCTGTCTCTCTTTTGTAAGAACACTAAATGTCGTTCAATCCTGTGTATTATCTAGGATCTCTTACCACAGGGTCTTTGTACTTACTAGCTCTACTTGGTACATTTTTCTCCTCTCTATATGTAGTCAATGGTTATCCTTTTACACCTTAGTTGGAGCATGCTTTCTCAAAGAAATCTTCTCGGATCTCCCTAAACAAGTCAAATTATCCTATAATAGGTTCTCCTATTTAACTTTTGTCAAAATTGTGGGTTTTCACATGTTTTGTGATTCACTGATTTTTTTTCTTTCTTGTTAGATTCGAAGTTTCTAAAGGGCTGTAATAATTAATGGTTAGTCATATAATTTTATCCCTAGCAACTAGTACATGCCCATCCCACAAGGAATGGTGATTATATTTTGTTAAATAAATGAATAAAATAATAAATATATTTGTACCATGTTTTTGAAAACATGAGGAAGAATATTTCTATAGTTAAAGAAAATAACCACAACCTTTATTCCTCTAATTGCATTTTTTCCCACTTCTAACCATGTTAAATTTGGATTTTATAACCAGCCAAGTGAAAATTAGGTGTGAGTTGTGTGATATTGACCATTTTTCTTGTGAAAGGTTGTATCTCCCTTCTCAGGTAAAAGAAAGACTGTCAACGTGATTTTGTGGTTTAGAATTTTGAGCTTCAGAGTTCTCTGAGTTTGCCAGATTTTCTCAGATAGTGTCATTTCAATACTGGAACACTGTTATTTTCATATTAGATCTTTAATTTTACATTAAAGAAATGTATAGCTTGTAAATTCAACAAGAAAATTTCACAACTATTGAAATAAAAATCGAAGTCCCTCCATATAATACCTAAAATCTTATACTTCCATAATGATGAACACTAGACTAAAGGCTTTTGAAGTTTTCAAAATCACATTACTTTAGATTCATGAAGATTTGATGATGCCTATGGCATTTTTACATATATTATGTGTTTTGACCCTTCCACAAATACTAAAATTTGAGCAGAGCAAGTATGCTTATCCCCAGTTAAATAAATGTGATGACTTAGTAAAATGGCCACGATCTTAATAGTAGTTTATGGTAAGTGTTCTGACTATAGAAGCTTAGTGTTGTAAGGACTGGGTTATTAAAGTGGACTAGAGATTAATGAAAGTCAAGGAATTTTCCAGTCATTGTCTTGAGGACCTCCATGTAGACAAATCAAGTATGGTAATGGAAGAAGTTTGGTTAGAAAAGAATAAAAGTTTTGGTGTACAAAAGATTTCATGAATCATGGGGAGTATTGCAATATTTGTAGAGAGAAATAATGAAAAGAGAAAACATAATAATTTATAATATAATAAAATACAGTAAATATCAAGGAAGAAATGATCTGTCTCAGGTGGAAGATTAATGATGTAAAAGTGTCAATGCAATGTAGGAGAATACCAATGCTACCTCTTAATGAAAATATTCCTGACACACATAGGATTAGGGTTCTAGACTCAAGTGATCCGTAATATATCATCAATTTTAAGGGAGAGGCAAGTATTAGTTATGCCAAGGAAGTTTATCATTCTATGAAATGTCTGAGGCTACTTTCCTATGATATAGAGGGAGCAGGCTACAATAAAGAGGATGGTAGAGAAAATAACTTTGAGCTGTCAGAAACGAGATTCGGGGGTGGAGGAAGGTGTGGAGAAGGAGGACGTCCTCCCTGAGGGCTTAAGAAGGAGCTGGTTCTGAGAGATTGCGTTGGGGGGGATAGGTGAACAATTACCAACTTAGGAGTTTGTACCTTTTGCAGAATAGCCTTGAAATCTGGAGAGAAAGAAAAGCCCAATAATATAGAGATAATATATTTAAAAGACATAGTTCAAAGGAAGAGATTTTTGTTACCTTTGTGGCCATGAAAATGACAAGGAAAGCCACAAATGGGTGAGAACCTCTCTCTCTTTCTGTGTGTGTGTTCATGTGTGTATACACACACATTATATATATACACACACATATATACTCATATATGTAAATATACACATATGTATATAAATACAGATATGCATATATAGAGAGAGAGGCATTTTTACATCTGGTGAAATTTTGAAAGTAAATTTATGAAACCAAATTACGACATGTCCAATCTTATAGTTACATTTTGAATTCAAGGAATGAAAAAATTTTGCCATTAAGTTCCATGAAATAAGTTATTGTGTTGTTCCATACAGGGTAGCAAAGGATAGGAAAAAGTAATGAAATTCAACAAAGCCTATGCCCCACTACCATTGCCCAAGGAAAAAAGGAGCAGAGGAAAGAAAAAATATTGCTAGATGAAAACAGAAAAAATAGAGAAAGCTAGAAAAACAAAAGCTGCTAACATTAGATGGTCATTATTTTGCTTTTTTTCTCCTCACCTTATATCATCATGGAATGCATGGAGAATAGATGGCTTGGAATAAATTGAGAGCCTAATTTGATTTGAATCAATAACTATGACATCCTGTCCAATGCTCTGAATTAGGTGTTTTTGAAGATACAAAATAAACAAGACTTCATAGAACATTCACTGTATCCAGGATAGAGTAACACAAAACACCAGTGTCCATTAGTGCCATGGTTGGGAAAGGAGCCTATGGGAGCAAAAAGGTTTAATTCTTCTTAGGGGTATCACAGACTTTTAAAACGGGATCATATGTAGTTAGGACTCTGATGACTGTGTAGAATTTGTATTGGTGGAACTGGAGCAGAAGGGAATCAAGAGAATCCCAGAAATTTTAAAATGGAAGGCAGGTCTTAGGGCGGGTGCTTTTTGTGGGCGACAAAACTGGTAATTCAGGTCAAAAGGAAATATGGACATTCAGAAGGTCTTTGGAAGGCCTTGTTGAAAGATATTGTATTATATTGGTTACAAACTCTTGCGGAGATCCGATTAAAGTTGTTGCTTCTCACGCACATATGCACGTTCAGTAATGTTTTGTACACTGTTTATAGTTTCACAGAAGGCCTTGAGCTATCAATAATCCTTACTCATAGGCAATGGGAAATCAATGAAAATATGAAAGTAAGTTTCTAAGAGCACACATTTTCTGATAAACTGCAAGCAATTTTTTTATTTCATGTGAAACTCATCATCACCATCTACAACTCTGGATACAACATGGATTTAAAATTGCAATGGTCTTCCCAGGTGTGAAAAGATTAAAACGTTTCTCTGGAGAGGTTTACACAATGCCAAGGGTAAATGCTTTTAAAAACTAAATATCATCTATGTGAGTATATATCTCCGATTCTGTGTTTGTAGAAAGAGCCCCCCGATAAGTGTGCTAGTTTAAAGAAGCATAATATACATATTTTGAAAGCTGAGAAAAATGACTGAGTTTTGTTCCTCCCATGTTATTTGCATAAAGGGATTTTTATCACTCAGACATTTCTAGAATTAGAAAAGAGCTTTCACAGATTTTACCCTTTGAAAATGACAATATCTAATCTCTTTGCTTTCATGAGCCTAGCCTGCATTGCCAAATATCTCAGGAGGGAAATAGTAAACTATTTTTCACAGATCCTCAATAATAGATGAGATATGAAATGAATTTCATGGAAGTTGAGCACCCTGGAGGTTATTAGTTTGCCATAATATATAGCATTATTCTGACATCACATCATTATCATTATTTTTTTTTTGTGCAACCAACCTAAAACATTTGAAGCATTTATCAATTTTATCATTTATGGATCTTAATAAAGAATGTGTGTCTTTTTCTTGAAACTGTTAAGCTATGAAAGTCATTTATATTTTAAGTTATACATACATGCACTGAATATTTAGTATGGCAACTTGAAGTATATTAGAGAAATAATTAACCAATATTTAGTTAATACAATATATATTTTTTAAGAGCAAGAAACATGTACACAATTAATACATCAAATTATTGACATAAAATAAGTAATAATTTACACAGGCATTATCAAAGGTTTAATTTTAAAGCCAAAATGTATAATAAATAGTGATCATTTTCTAAGTGTTATGCTTGGATGCTAACATATTTTTAATATTAGTATGTATATATATATGTGTGGTGTTTTTTCTTTATGTTAGGCTAGGGAGAGAACTAAATATGCATATTTAATCTCTAAAAGGTTCAACTTGGAAATTCTCTTCAATATTTTCAAGCAATCTTCAGAGTCAACTTTTAAAAGTTGAGAATTGAAGATCTTATATTTTATTGGCAATTTTTTTCCTCAAAGACTCTAGAAACCAGTATTAAAATGTTAACTAAACACAACAATATATATTTGTTAAAACTAATAAAAGCTTGCACTTAAAAGGGTAAAAAAAAATGTAAACCAAACATCAATAAAGCTGACTCTAAAATAGCATGAAAAAATGAATCATGTGAAACTTTTAATGTACTTTAAAATAGATACAAATATTGTTTACAAATATCAGTAAGTTTGAGCATCTCAAATCTGAAAATCTGAAACCAAAATCCAAAATGCTCCCAAATTTGAAACTTTCTGAGAGCTGAAGTGATGCTGAAAGGAAATCCTCATTGCAACATTTCAGATTTCAGATTTTCAGAATAGGAATGCTCAACAGGTATAATGCAAATATTCCAAAAGTTCCCCCAAATCCCAAATCTGAAACACTTCTGGTCTCAAGCTTTTTGGATAAGTGATAGTCAATCTGCACAACCATGAGCTAAAGAATTTTTTTTGTCCACCCTGAAGCCCCTGTCCTAAAGAGTAGTACAATTAGAACAAATTTAAAATTCTGTGTTTATCAATATTTTTTCTTTCTTAAAAAATGTCAACAGCATTAATTTCACTACCAAGAATCAGTCCATTAAAATTAAACAAAATTTCCTCTTTGGTGTTTGGTAGGAGATGTAAAAGAGTTTTCTTGATATATTTACTATATTTTCTTGTTTTCATCATTTAAAAGATTTATGGTTATTTGTCTATTTAGCTAACAGATGGGAAGTGATTTTCTCATGTTCTGTATTCATCACAGAATGACAGATCATTCCTATTTTCCCTCTATTTCAGAGAAAAACAAACAAAAAATAACTTCCATTATAGTTGTGCTACTTTCATTACAGTGTTATTGTCATTTTACACTAATCCTGGATATGAGTCAAGGCACTGAGTATCCAGTAAAATAAAATAGCCTTCTTGTACTGTCTCCAGTAGCCTAGTTTTGATTCTAAGCTCTTGCTTCTGCTCACCAGCTGCACACAACTCTTCCTGCATTGTCTGACCCACTCTTCCCTTTCAGAATTCAATCGTCTGCCTTTTCAGCTGACCTCTTATTGATTCTGTAGCGAGACACTTTGCCTGTCTTTGAGTTTCAGATAAACCCTTATTCTTCTATCATAAGTGGCAAAACTAAGACCAAAAAGCCAATGCCCTGTAAATGGTCTAAGGTGTGTTAGGACCCTAGGCACCTAAATCTGGTGTGAGATGTTTACAAGCTTTCCATGCTCTTCTTCAAATATGGAAAGAGTAAGAAAGTGCTGACTACTGGCATTTGAATCACTTCATGTCCAGTTCTCCCAATCCAACTATTAGGAATCTCATCCAGTATAAGATAGCTCCCCAGTTCAGGAACAAATGAGCTCACAACCCTCCCAAACCCATGTATTTTTTGGCTTCACTCCCAGGAGACAGCTCCTTCACAGCTTTCTTCTTCCCAAAGCATAACCTATCTCACCTATTAGGAAAAGTGGGATAATAGTAAGGAAGTCCTAGTCCTTTCCTCAAAGCATCCCAATGGGACATTATTACTTAGGCAAATCCATGTCCTCCATTCAAAGGAAGAAGGAGACCCCTTCCTATCATACATAGACTGGTTTACGAAGGAAGAGCCTACTTTAGAGTTTGCCATTGTTCATCTTTACCCATAGTATCATTCCTTTCAAGGACTCTAGATTTTAAGCCAGTTAAAACCACATTACTTTTGATCCTTTATATTAAACTCAAAATAAATATTACTTAATGATATTCTGTTTGGTTCAATACATTGGTAATGGTTCTTTATTCTGATTGCTACTAAATATGTTGTTGAATTCCAGAAGATCCTGGTTAGCCTTTCTTGAAATAACATACTCAATAGCACTAATTTGGATTCATCCATATATAGAAACATATTTTGAGTATGTGGTCTTTTGTTGGGATACATCTGGAATACATTGGTTGTTCTATTAACTGACTGCCCACTTGTATATAAAGACAATACTTATGGAAATGTATTAAACCCTCTTTCAGTAACCTTTGTATATTATATAATCTGCTTCTTACAAAAACTTTATGAGGCAGGTACTATTATTAATGCCCATTTTAGTGTTCAAGAAACTAAGGTGGAGCTCTACTGAGTAACTTTCTCCAGGATATGCAGCTAATAAAAAGTTATATTTGTATTTGAATCAAGAAAGTCTGGATCTAGAGCCCATGACTCAACTTAACTTTAGCAGATGTCCATTTTAACTGAGACTCTTCCTATTTTTTGTCAGAACTTGACGAGATTGTATGACTGAGTTTTAATGGAGTCAATGCACTTTCACGACCCATTTCACTAGCCCACAGTATCTGAAATAGATAGATCCCACCAAAAGATGTTCTGCCAGAATGTAAGGACATAGAAGAAATTTTAAATACTCAAGGGCTAAAATTTGACAAAGAGCCACTGCAGGGTGGAAACAAGATTTTGAAGTATTAAAATGTCAACCTCTTATTCTGACGCATATATATCAGTAAGATTTAATATAGACCTTCTGACTTTTTAGACCTCATCCCTGGAAGAGAGAGCTCATTGATCTTTCATCTACTTGTCATCAAATACTGGAAAAATTATTCATAAGAACCGTGAGTTTGCAAAATATCTAGTTTGTAAAACGTATTTCCTCTTTCCATATTACAACTTCTGAAAAGCAATATCATATCTTCAAGAATGAGTTATATCAAAAAGCGATTATTCACAGAGGCCATCCCTCATGCCATTCTTAAAGATTACATCCCTAGAGAAAGTAAAAACTCATCCATTGTGGTTTAGGAAATTTCTTTCTGTATGTTCCTCAGTCATTTTATCTTGTCCCCTTCAGCCTGCTTGTAGTTAGTTGTTGTTTTTGTTTTGTACACTACCTTCTCTACCATTAGTAGAATATTTACCTCTTTATTGTCTTAACCCACAGTTTCCCAATCTCAGCACTAGTGACATATTGAGCTTGATAATTATTTGTTGTGAGGGAGCTGTTTTGAGTATTGCAGGATGTTTAGAAGCATCCCTGGTCTCTACATTAGGTGCTAGCGATACTACTCTCTCCCCATCCCCAAGTTATGACAAGTAAAAATGCCTCCACTCATTGCCAAATGTCTGTGGGCAAAGAGGGTGGCAAAAATTACCCTCTGTTTGAAAACTACTGACATAAAGCATGGAGAAAGTTGTTTCCTAAGAAGATATATAAGATCACTTACATAGCTTTCAGCTTTAAATTTTCCTTCAAGGAGAACTTAATAAAAGATAGTGTTAAAGTACATGGGCAGTAAGAGGCAGTTATATACCTGAAAACTGACCACAGATTTTGGATTCAGACTGCCTGCCTGGGCCTGAACTCCAATTCTAGTACTTAGTAATTACATGAAAGTTCACCACAGTTTCCTAATCTGTAAAGCTGAAATAATGTTCTTATGCTGATTATTTTATTTTGCTCCTCCAGATTATCTCCACCCTTGTCTTCCCTGACTGGGAGACCGACCCACAGGACTAATCTTATGTTGCAGAAAAGAAACCTGAGATTCTATGACCTTAATAAGGAGTTTTTCTGAAACAAAACTTGTATATGGGAGACTTGGGCTTCATAGCTAGGAGCACTGTCTAAAATTAAACAAGTGCTCACAACACCAATGACTAACTCCCTGTTTTAATAATTCTACTAATTAGGAAATTTTAATACCCATTTATTTCATTTTGAAGATACTTCTATAACTGTAGTTACTCCTACATATGCTTTCTATTAACTCTCAAATATTTGTGTAAAGATTATTATCATTCTCCTTTAACAGATGAGGAAACTCAAGCCACAAGCCTTTTTTGTATGCTCTCCTATCCCATGAACATTCCCTTCAGCCTCTGCTTGATTTGTTTCCTCCAAACATTGGGCTTTAATTCTAGCTGTCACTTCATCAAAGAGCACTTTTGTGGTTATCAGGTCATCTAGAATCAGTTTCCCTTATTCCTTATTTATTCCCTGCATAGCACTTATCTATAATCTCGAATTATTTTATCTACACAGGTTTTTCTACTTGCCATTTGCCTGTCTTTCCAGTAGAAGAGACAGAGAATATAGCTATCTTGTTCACGTGTGTCTCCTCTGTGCCTAGTATGACAACAGAGAGCAATATGTGATTAACAAGTATTGAATGAGTGAAAGAAGAGTCACACATCTAAGAAACGGTAGTCAGGAACTGAACTCAGATCTTACTGAATGAAAAGCAAAGCTTGAAATCACTATGACTATTTCCTTTTATAATCTGAAGGAATCTCTAATCCTAAGAATATAAGGGCAGCCAAGGAATACAAGCTTCTCCACCAGTCTTCCCACATCAATTTCACATTTGATTTTTCTCTCACTGTTGACCATCCTCTCTTCCAGCACCCTGAACTATTGGTCAATTTTATTGTACCATTTCCAAATTACATAATTAGCCCAATCACTTACTTTCATATTCATTGCTACCTTAGCCCAAGATAATGTCTTTATTTTTTATGCTATAACACAGTCTTCTTATTGATTTTTGTTTGTTTGTTTCACTCTTTCTCTCTTGATATATTCTCCACAGAACAGCTGGTAGAAATTAAAAGAAAAGAATCATAATATTGCCTTAAGGAAAATTTTCTATCATTTTCCTTTGCAATTAGAATAAATATAAAAATCATTAGAATAACCAACAAAATCGTATTCTCTGATATTGCTTTCTGCACTCCCCCTCATTTAGCGCTTCTCAGTGTTCCAGCCTTTTTTAAGTTTTGTTTGTTTGTTTGTTTTTTGAGATGGAGTCTCACGCTGTCGCTCAGGCTGGACTGCAGTGGCGCGATCTCGGCTCACTGCAACCTCTGTCCCCCGGATTCAAGTGATTCTTGTGCCAGTAGCTGGGACTACAGATGTGCGTCACCACTCCCGGCAGATTTTTTTTGTATTTTTAGTAGAAATGGGTTTTTGCCATGCTAGCTGGTCTTGAAATCTTGACCTTAAGTGATCTGACCCCCTGGGCCTCCCAGAGGGCTGGGATTACAGGTGTAAGCCATGGCGCCTGGCCCCTTTTTTAAGTTTCTTGAACAAGACAAGCTCATTCCTTTCTTTGGAATCCTGATCATTGTGTTATGCTGCCTCATCATTCAAGGAAAGTTCTGCTTTCCCCAGCTACCATCCCTAAGAGGTAATAGTCTTTTTTTTTTTTTTTTTTCTTTGTGGCATTTATTTGCTACTGAAATTATTTATGTGTTCCATGTGTACCACTCCACACCAGAGGTTTTAGAATTTTTCCTAGATCATAACTGTATTTGCAGTTCCTGGAACAATACCTGGTGCGAAGTAGACCCTAAATTAAAAAAAAAAAAAAATGAGTAAATGAATAAATGTATTTATTCTGGACTTTCACAGAACTTTTAGAATAATGGCTCAGTATCATTACCTTTTATTCTTAACTAAAAATGTTTCTAAGAAAAACTGAAATCTAATATGCTGGAAATAGGCAGGAGTCTTTCCACTGCAAATGACACAAACTCAACTCAAACTACCTTACACTAAAATGTAATTTGTCAGCTCTAGTGTCTGAGATACTCAAAAAGTGACGTGACATTCAACCTGGACTTGAAGTTAAAACACTGTTGGCTGCTTCTCTTTCTCTCTCTCTCTCTCAGTCTCTCTTCCCCTGCCTCTTTCTCCCTCTCCTTTTAACTCTGTTAACTTTATTTTTAGATCGTGTCTCTATAGTTAGTATTAATATGACTGCTAGCTACCCCAGGCTTACAGTTAGTGATCTCAGGGTAAAGAAAGAAGCCCCCTCTCACACAGTGTACATAGAGGTGCTCCCAAATTATTGTTTTGCTCCACCCCAAAATATGAGCCCATCTCAATAATGGAGGAAGTAGGCATGTCCTTGTGTGACCATCCCAGCAGACCCACATAGAGAGGAAGAGAAGGAACGGCTCAAAAATTAAAGCTCAGGAAAGAAGAAAGTTCACTTAAAGGCCACCAAGCCATAATGTGCCCTTTTCAGTGGCTCATTGTAGGAAACATGCCAGCCATTCAAAACCACTTACAATAAGCGAATCTAAAGTTAAACTAACGTTGGAAAGACAGATCCAGGTGTATTTCACCTTCCTTCTGATCCCGGATGGTGACATAACTGGTTCAGCCTTCGGGATAACTGTTCAACTTGGGTTGAACTTAGCCATGAGGCAAGAAAGTTGGAAAGTTTAAATGTTCTAAAATGTTTATGCTCCATTTCACACTCAGTGATATTAAATGAGACATGAGACATGAACAATGCAGTTGGTTCTTCATTAAACTGTTACAGCCATTTCTATTTTAAACTTACACAGGCTTATTTCCATTTGTAGATGTGCTTGTGAATACTTGCACATTTTCTCTGACATATGTGTAGAATAAACAAATACCCATGATGGTAAAGATACATTTCTTAATTCTAAAGATATCAATTATCAATATGTAGATTCTGGATTGTATAAAACATTAATCCTTAGTTTGCCAACATTGGCTAGAACATTTTCTAAAGAAGCCTAACAATTTAGGGGAATGTAGACAGTATTTCTCTCCTGTTTATGGTTTTGTTTTCTGTGGTTTCAGTTACCCAGAGTCAACGGACGTCTGAAAATACTAAATAAAAAATTCCAGAAGTAAACAATTCTTTCTTTAAATTGAGCACCAGTCTTGAGTAGCATGATGAAATCCCATGCTGTCCTGCTCCATCCTGCCTGAGACATGAATTATTTCTTTGCCTAGAATATCCACCCTGTATGCACTAACCTGCCCATTAGCCACTTAGTAGTTGTTCCTGTTATCAGACTGACTTAGTGGTATCACAGTACTTGTGTTCAAGTAACCCATATTTTACTTAGTAATAACTTGAAAGTGCAAGGGTCGTGATGCTGGAATATTGTCTTATTTGTTCTAATTTGTTATTGTTACTCTCTCACTAGGCCTAATTATGAATTAAGCTTTACTATAGGTATGTATGTATAGGAGCAAACATTAGTATATACAGGGTTTGGTACTATCCAGCATTTTTGGTATTCACTGCAGGAGATGGTCTTGGAAGGTATCCGCAAGGCGAGAAGAGAATGCAATTGTATCTTAACAATACAAATTCTCACATAAACCAAAGGAGTCTAGGGAAAATAATCCATATTTAAAAAAAATACTTAGCTAAGATCTATTCCTCTAAGCTGCTTATCTGCATAACACAGGGGCACCAAATTAGAGATAGTAATTTTCTGAAAGAAAGTATGTTTTGGGGACGCTTGGAAAATAAAAAACACATGTTTTGGGAAGAAAAATCCTGCCAAACAGCCAAAACAATATAGTAGAATGAGACAATTTTATTATTATTCAAGTTTACATAAAGTTTGATTATTTACAACCACCACCACCATAGAAAGAAAAGCTTACATTGTACACTACGTTTAATTATGAAATATAGAAAAGATTCAAGTAGAGATTGTTTTATTTTTTATTTTTGTTTTGTTTTGTTTTGTTTTGAGATGGGAGTTTTGCTCTTGTTGCCCAGGCTGGAGTGCAATGGCCCAATCTCGGCTCACCACAACCTCCTCTGCCCGGATTCAAGTGATTCTCCTGCCTCAGCCTCCCAAGTAGCTGGGATTATAGGCATGTGCCACCACGCTTGGCCAATTTTGTATTTTTAGTAGAGACAGGGTTTCTCCATGTTAGTCAGGCTGGTCTTGAACTCCCAATCTCAGGTGATCCACCAGCCTCGGCCTCCCAAAGTGCTGGGATTACAGGCATAAGCCACCACTCCTGGCCGAGATTGTTTTAATGATGACTAACATTGTAATTTTAATGAAGAGAGTTTCTCCTGACTTAGAGCTTTCCTACTACTCTTTATTCTAGTGTGTCTTGATAATAAAATAGGATTTGATGTAGCTTGATTGCATGACACGGCCCAAATCTCATGTTGAAATATAATCCCCAGTGTTGGAGGTTGGGCCTGGTGGGAGCTGGTTGGATCATGGGGGCAAAGTTCTCATGAATGGCTTAGCACCATCCCCTTGGTGCTGTTCTTGCGATAGTGAGTGAATTCTCTCAAGATCTGGTTATTTGAAAGCATGTGGGACCCTCTGTCTCGCTCTTGTTGCTGGTTTCACCATGTGACATACCTGCTCTCCCTTTGCCTTCCTTTCTGATTATAGTTTTCTGAGGCCTCCTCAGCAGCAGATGTCACTATGCTTCCTGTACAGCCTGCAGCACCTTAAGCCAATTAAAAACCTCTTTTCTTTATAAATTATCCAGTCTTGGGTATTTCTAGCAATGGAGGAATAGACTAATAACAGATTTAATCTATAACAAATCAATATAAAAATCTCAGTGAATTCACACTGCAGAAAACTTACTTATTCTACGTATGTGGAATACCCTTTCCTTACAGTTTTCTAAAATTAGATTAATGAAGATAAGTAGAATCTGCTCTAATGATCACACTCTAGTTCGGAAATGTGGAGAAAAAAAAAACCTAAGAGGGTTATTTACTCTTTGTTATTTGCAAACATCATTAAATCTCCATCATATTGATAGTAGTAATAATTTCATAATAAATGCTATGAAGTAAGCAGTAAAAACTCATTACTGTGTAATGAACAAAAGTATATTTGCCAAATCCAGTTGTCCCTTTTAGTTTTACTCTTAAAATTTTAGTCTTNACATCATTAAATCTCCATCATATTGATAGTAGTAATAATTTCATAATAAATGCTATGAAGTAAGCAGTAAAAACTCATTACTGTGTAATGAACAAAAGTATATTTGCCAAATCCAGTTGTCCCTTTTTAGTTTTACTCTTAAAATTTTTAGTCTTTAATTAACTGATAACAATCTTATCTTTTCTACCATTCTTTTTCTTCTTTTCTTCTTTATTACTCCTTCTCTTATTTCCTTACTTGCTTCTCTTGCTCTTATTTGCATTAGTAACACAGTGGCACAAAATTAGAGATAGTAACTTCCTGAAATAAAGTATGTTTTGGGGACCCTTGGAAAATAAAAAACATACATGTTTTGGGAAGAAAAATCCTGACAATTTAAAGTAATTATTTTCTGTAAGTACAAATACTCCAGTTTAGGTTCTATCTTTGGCTTTTAAAATTTATCTGTCTAGGCCAGGCACAGTGGCTCACTCCTGTAATCCCAGCACTTTGGGAGGCTGAGGTGGACGGATCACTTGAGATCAGGAGTTCAAGACCAGCCTGGTCAACATGGTGAAATCCCATCTCTACAAAAAAAAAAAAAAAAACAAACAACAGCAGCAACAACAACAATAAAAATTAGCCAGATGTGGTGATGCAGGCCTGAAATCCTAACTACTTGGGAGACTGAGACATGACAGTTGTTTGAACCTGGGAGATGGAGGTGGCAGTGTGCCAAGATCGCGCCACTGCACTTCAGCCTGGGTGACAGAGTGAGACTCTGTCTCAAAAAAAAAAAAATCTGTCTATCTGTCTATCTATCTATCTATCTATCTATCTATCTATCTATCTACCTATCTTTTCCCATTGAAATTCTATTTCTCCACTTAAGCAGGTTTTTTTCTTCTTTCAGAACATTTTTTTTTCTTTTTTTTCACTTTAAATTCCAGGATACATGTGCAGAACGTGCAGGTTTGTTACATAGATATATGTGTGCCATGGTGGTTTGCTGCACCTATTGACCCATCCTCTAAGAAGTTCCCTCCCTCATCCCCCACCGCACAACAGGCCTGGTGTGTGTTGTTTCCTTCCCTGTGTCCAAGTGTTCTTACTGTTCAGCTCCCACTTATGAGTGAGAACATGCCGTGTTTGGTTTTCTGTTCCTGTGTTAGTTTGCTGAGAATGATGGCTTCTAGCTTCATCGATGTCCCTGCAAACACATGATCTAATTCCTTTTAATGGCTGCATAGTATTCCATGGTGTATATGTACCACATTTTCTTTATCCAGTCTATCATTGATGGGCATTTGGGTTCGTTCCATGTCTTTGGTATTGTAAATAGTGCTGCAATAAACATACGTGTGTCTGTGTCTTTATAGTAGAATGATTTATATGCCTTTGGGTATATACCCAGTAATGTGATTGCTGGGTCAAATGATATTTCTGATTCTAGATCCTTGAGGAATCACCACACTGTCTTCCACAATGGTTGAACTAATTTACATTTACACCAACAGTGTAAAAGCATTCCTATTTCTCCACAGCCTCATCAGCATCTATTTTCTTGAATTTTTAATAATTGCCATTCTGACTGGCATGAGATGGCATCTCATTGTGGTTTTGATTTGCATTTCTCTAATGATCAGTGATGTTGTGTTTATTTTCATATTTTTTCTTGGCCGTGTAAATGTCTTCTTTTGAGAAGCGTCTTTTCATATCCTTTGCCCACTTTTTTAAGCGGTTGTTTTTTTCTTGTACATTTGTTTCAGTTCCTTGTAAATTCTGGATATTAGACCTTTGTCAGATGGGTAGATTGCAAAAATTTTCTCCCATTCTCTAGGTTGCTTGTTCACTCTGATGGTAGTTTCTTTTGCTGTACAGAAGCGCTTTAGTTTAATTAGATCCCATATGTCAATTTTGGTTTTCGTTGCAATAGATTTTTGCATTTTTGTCGTGAAGTCTTTGCCTATGCCTATGTCCTGAATGGTGTTGGCTAGGTTTTCTTCTAGTTATCTTGGGTTAATTTTTGCATAGGGTATAAGAAAGGAGTCCAGTTTCAGTTTTCTTCATACAGCTAGCCAGTTATATCAGCACCATTTATTGAATAGGAGATCTTTCCCCATTGCTGGTTTTTGTCAAGTTTGTCAAAGATCAGATAGTTGTAGATGTGTGATGTTATTTCTGTGGTCTCTGTTCTGTTCCAATGGTCTATATGTCTGTTTCGGTACCAGTACCAAGCTCTTTTGATTACTGTAGCCTTGTAGTATAGTTTGAAGTCAGGTAGCATGATGCCTCCAACTTTGTTCGTATTGTTTACAGTTGTCTTTGCTATACGGGGTCTTCTTTGATTCTATATGAAATTTAAAGGAGTTTTTTTCAAATTCTATGAAAAATGTCAGTGGTATTGTGATGGGACTAGCACTGAATCTGTAAATTACTTTGGGCAGTATGACCATTTTCACAATATTGATTCTTCCTATCCATGAGAACGGAATATTTTTCCATTTGTTTGTGTCCTCTCTTATTTGCTGAGCAGCAGTTTGTAGCTCTCCCTGAAGAGGTTCTTCAAATCCCTTGTTAACTGTATTCCTAGGTATTTTATTCTCTTTTTAACAATCATGAATGGGAGTTTGTTTATGATTTGGCTCTCTGCTTCTCTACTGTTGTTGTATAGGAATGCTTGTGTTTTTGCACATTGATTTTGTATCCTGAGACTTTGCTGAAGTTGCTTATCAGCTTTAGGAGATTTGGGGCTGAGATGATGGGGTTTTCTAAATATGGAATCATGTCATGTGCAAGCAGAGATAATTTGACTTTCTGTTTTCCTATTTTAATACCCTTTGTTTCTTTCTCTTGCCTGATTGTTCTGGACAGAATTTCCAATACTGTGTTGAATAGGAGTGGTGAAAGAGGGCATCCTTGTCTTGTGCTGGTTTTCAAAGGGAATGCTTCCTACTTTTGCTCATTTAATATGATACTAGCTGTGGGTTTTTCATAAATATCTCTTATTATTTTGAGATATGTTCCATTAATTCCTAGTTTATTGAGACTTGTTAACATGAAGGGATGTTGAATTTTATCAAAGGCCCTTTCTGCATCTATTGAGATAATCATGTGGTTTTTTGTCTTTGGTTCTGTTTGGGTGATGGATTACATTTATTGATTTGCATATGTTGACCCAAACTTGCATCCCGGGGTTGAAGCTGACTTGATCATGGTGAATAAGTTTTTCAATGTGTTGCTGAATTTGGTTTGCCAGGATTTAGCTGAATATTTTCGTGTTGATGTTCATCGGGGATATTGACCTGAAGTTTTCTTTCTTTGTTGTGTCTCTGCCAGGTTTTGGTATCAGGATGATGCTTGCTTCATAAAATGGGTTATCCCTCCTTTTCAATTGTTTGGAATAGTTTCAGAAGGAATGGTACCAACTCCTCTTTGTACCTCTGGTAGAATTTGCCTGTGAATCCATCTGGTCCTGGGCTTTTTTTTTGGTGAGTAGGCTATTAATTACTGCCTCAATTTCAGAACTTGTTATTGGTCTATTCAGGTCTATTCAACTTCTTCTAGGTTTAGTCTTGGGAGGGTGTATGTGTCCAGGAATTTATCCATTTCTTTTCAATTTTCTAGTTTATTTGGTAGAGGTGTTCATAGTATTCTCTGATACTAGTTTATATTTCTTTGGGGTCAGTGGTGATATCCCCTTTATCTTGTTTTGTATCTATTTGATTCCTCTCTCTTTTCTTCTTTATTAGTCTAGCTAGTGCTTTACCTATTTTGTTAATTTATTCTAAAATCTAGATCTCAGATTGATTGATTTTTGGCAGCTTTTTCGTGTCTCTATCTCCTTCAATCTTGCTCGAGCCTAGTTATTTCTTGTCTTCTGCTAGCTTTTGGATTAGTCTGCTCTTGATTCTCTAGCTCTTTTAATTGTGATGATAGGGTGTCGATTTCAGATCTTTCTAGCTTTCTGATGTGGGCATTTAGTGCCATAAATTTTCCTCTTAACACTGCTTTAGCTGTGTCCCAGAAATTCTGGTATATTGTCTCTTTGTTCTCATTGGTTTCAAAGAAATTCTTGATTTCTGCCTTAAATTTCATTATTTACCCAAGAGTCATTCAGGATCAGGTTGTCCAATTTTAGTGTAAATGTGTGATTTTGAGTGAGTTTCTTAATCCTGACTTCTAATTTGATTGCACTGTGGTCTGGGAGACTGTTTGTTATGCCTTCACTTCTTTTGCATTTTCTTTGGAGTGTTTTCCTTCCAATTATGTGGTTTATTTTAGAATAAGTGCCATGTGGCACTGAGAAGAATGTATACTATGTTGCTTTGGGGTGGAGAGTTCTGTAGATGTCTATTGAGTCCACTTGATCCAGAGCTGAATTCAAGTCCTGAATATCCTTGTTAACTTTATGTCTTGATCTGTCTAATATTGACAGTGGGATGTTAAAGTCTCCCATTATTATAGTGTGGGAGTCTAAGTCTCTTTTTAGGTCTCTAAGAACTTATTTTATGAATCTGGGTGCACATATATTTAGGGGAGTTAGCTCTTCTTGTTGAATTGATCCCTTTATCATTATGTAAAGCCCTTCTTTGTCTTTTTTGATCTTTGTTGGTTTGAAGTTTTGTCAGAGGTTGGATTGCAACCCCTGCTTTTTTTTTTTTTTTTTTTTTTTTGCTTTCCATTTGCTTGGTAAATTTTCCTCCATCTCCTTATTTTGAGACTCTGTGTGTCTTTGCATGTGAGATGGATGTCCTGAATACAGCACTCCTAAGAGTGCTCTTTCCAATTTGCCGGTCTCTGTCTTTTAACTGGGGCAGTTAGCCCATTTACATTTAAAGTTAGTACCGTTATGTGTGAATTTGATCCTATCGTCGTGATGCTATCTGGTTATTTTGCACACCAGTTGATGCAGTTTCTTCATAGTGTCATTGGTCTTTATATTTTGGGGTGTTTTCTGTAGTGACTGGTCCCAGTTTTTTCTTTCCATATTTAGTGCCTCCTTCAAGAGCTCTTGCAAGGCAGGCCTGGAGGTGATGAAATCACTCAGCATTTGCTTGTCTGGAAAGGATTTTATTTCTCCTTTGCTTATGAAGCTTAGTTTGGCTGGATCTGAAATTCTAGGCTGAAAATCCTTTTCTTTGAGAATGTTGAATATAGGCCCCCAATCTCTTCTGCCTTTTAGGGTTTCTGCTGAAAGCTCTGCTGTTAGTCTGATGGGCTTCCCTTTGTAGGTGATCTGGCCTTTCTTTCTGGCTGCCCTTAACATTTTTTCCTTCTTTCAAGCTTGGAGAAGCTGATGACTATGTGTCTTGGGGTGGATCTTCTCATGGAGTTCTTAGTGGTGTTCTCTGTATTTCCTAAATTTGCATGTTGGCCTGTCTTGCTAGGTTGGGGAAGTTTTCCTTGGTAATATCCTGAAGTGTGTTTTCCAGCTTGTTTCCATTGTGTGCATCTTCTTCAGGCACTCCAATCAATCATAGGTTTGGTCTTTTTATGTAGTCCTGTATTTCGTGGAGCCTTTGCTCATTCCTTTTCGTTCTTTTTTTCTCTAATCTTGTCTGCATGCCTTATTTCAACAAGGTGGTCCTCCGACTCTGATATCCACTCTTCCACTCGGTCGATTTGACTGTTGACACTTGTGTATGCTTCACGAAGTTCTTGTTCTGTGTTTTTCAACTCCATCGGGTCATTTGTGTTCATCTCTAAACTGGTTATTCTAGTTAGCAGCTCCTCCAACCTTTTTATCAAGGGTTTTAGCTTCTTTGTGTTGGGTTGCAATATGCTCCTTTGGCTAGGCAATGTGTTTTTTTATTATCCATCTTCTGAAGCTTACTTCTGTCAATTTGTCCATCTCACCCTCATCCTAGCTGGAGAGGCCTTGCAATCATTTGGAGGAGAGGAGGCACTCTGGCCTTTGGGATTTTCAGCTTTTTTTCATTGATTCTTTCTCATATTCATGACTTTTTCTTATTTCGATCTTTGAGGTTGCTGACACTTGGTTGGGGTTTGTGTGGGGATTTTTTTGTTGGTGTTGTTGATGCTG
Source organism: Rhinopithecus bieti (assembly GCF_001698545.2). Taxonomy (NCBI): domain Eukaryota; kingdom Metazoa; phylum Chordata; class Mammalia; order Primates; family Cercopithecidae; genus Rhinopithecus; species Rhinopithecus bieti. Next base: position 723,767 of record NW_016807882.1, read on the forward strand.
TTATTTTTGTTTTCTGTCTGTTTGTTTTTCTTTCAGTGGTCAGGCCCTCCTTCTGTAGGACTCCTGCGGTTTGCTGGGGGTTCCCTATTCATCAGCTTTACTCCTGCACCTGGAGATGTCACTCAAGGAGGATGGAGAACAGCAAAGTTGGGTGTCTGCTCCTTCTTCCGGAATCTCTGACCTTGATGGGCACTAACCTGATATCAGTGGGATAGCTCCTGTATAGGAGGGTCTCACCCAGCTGGGTGGCACAGGGAACAGGACCCATTAACAAAGCACTTTGACTGTCCCTTGGTAGAGGGGGTGTGCTTTGCTAGGGGAAAACCCAGTTGTCTGGGGTGCCCAGATTCCTTGAAACTACCAGGGGGAAAGGCTAAATCTGCTGGTCCGTAGACTGTGGCCACCCTTCCTGCTAGGGGCTCAGGCCCAGGGAGATCAGGGATCTGTCCCTGACCCTCTGGCTGAAGTTGTTGGAGTTCCACACCCAGTGAGAAAGGATGAGTCAGGGTCAGGCCTGAAGAGGCACTCTGGCTGCAGTCTGCCATAGCTGGTGTGTTGGGCTGTGGGTGGCACCTCTTGGGACCAAGCCATCCAGCCTTCCTGGCTCCATCCGGGGAAAAGCATGGCCTACAGCTATAGAGATGGATGCTGCCTTTCCCCAACCCAGGGAGCTTGGTGTGTGAGGCAGTTATGAGTCCCAGTGCTGGCTGCTGCCCCTCCCCGCAGGAGTTCAAACTGCTTAGCTAGCAGGCAGGGGCAGCTGTGAAGTTGGTTGCCCCTTCTCCCTGGGAACCTGGCAGGCCTAAGCAGATTCTAGCTGAGAGGCTGTTGAGAATCTGCATGGCTTGGGGATTGGGACCCTAGGCCTCAATGGCATGGGTTCGCGAGTGGGATCTTCCGATCCGTGGGTTACACAGTTCTGTGGAAAAAGCATGGTTTCCCTGGCTGGGTAGCACCCTCTCTCACTGCCTTCCTTCGTTGTGGGGTGGGGGCTCCCCTGTCCCGTGTGGCTCTCCAGTGGGCCACCGCCCCACACTGCTCTTCTTTCCTCCCTGTGGATCATGCCAGCTGCCTGGTTGGTTCTGATGAGAGAATATGTTTACCTTGGTTGCTAGTGCACTATTCACACGCTATTATGGTTCTTTTCAATGGCAGCCTCTGATTGCCACTGCTTCTCAGAAGCAGCCATGGTTTGTCAGCCATGTTGGCCCCACCCTCTCACCATTTTTCAGGTGGCATTAAAATTCTCATTTCGAGATCAAACTCCAGATGAACTTATTTTACAACTTACATCACTTGTCCTATTGATAGTCCATTTTGTAATGAACTAAACTCAGTATCGTCCCAAAACCTTTCATCTTCTTAGTTCCTTCTTTCAATTACTGATGCCAGCCCTCCTACTGTGAGGTGTAAAACCCTAGTCATGTTTAAGTCCTTACTCTCTTGAGCTAACCACAGTAATTTAATATTTAAATCACGTGATTCTAAATTCCAAAATATCTTTCCTATCCTCTCTTTATTATTTATTTTCAATATTGCCCTACTTATTACAAATTCTTTACCAGACTATAGGTACATCTCATGGTATTATGCTTGCAGTACTTTGTATAATGCCTTATATCAGTTAGGCGTAACACATGTAGTTGTTGAAGTAAGTTGTATACACAGGTGCAAAAATTTATAATATGGTCCTTATTTTTCAAAGCCACATAAGCTATAGTTGGGAGCTTCCCTTCAACAAAAATTACATGACACTAGAAGTAAAATAATATTAAAGTCATATTTTAGATACTATAAAATCCAACTCTACATGATATGTTTTCTACCACCAAAAGTTTAGAATTCATAATAGTAATTGTATAGGTTGGAAACACCCAACTTGCAGCTTTTCTAATCTGTAAAATGACAAAATATTAACAATTCATGAAAAGCAATACATTCAATTTGAAAATTGAGCAAAGGAAAGGATACTAACATTGAGCGTTCAATATTGGCAGGTACTATGATAGAGAACGTACATAGGCAGTTCAGCTTAAACCTTACAATAAGCTTGTGGAGAGATATTATTTTATGGCATTTTACACATGGGAAAACTTTCATATTTTATTTCTCCATGATCACAATTCTAGTAAATGGCTCCCCTGAAACTAAAATCTAACTTTTAACTTTTTAAATCACATTTGCAGGAGACACCTAATAATATGTGCCAGGCTTCTGTCTTACTGTGCAATGCAGATAAAATTTAAAAAGAAAAAATATGTGTTATATTACATTTGGGATTTTTAAATAAGAAGCAAAAGTTTATGTTAGGCTAAAGCACTTTCAAATCTCTAAAAGCATCAATCATGTATTATCTAGCCTCCAAGCATTTATACAAACTGCTTTCTCTGCCTAATAAAATAAAGACAACATTACAATAAGTGAATGACAGTTAAATAATTCATACATTCTTTAATTTAACAATCAAAAATTGAGTGCACACTCTGTGAAGTGACCATAATTCCTGGAGTTTATAGTTTTTCCCGGATAAATGTATTCATCGGTTGGATATTCTACTTATTAGTTGTGTAACACTGAGTAATCTGCTTATTTCCCTGAGCTTTAGTTTTTTTATATGTAAATAGGATTTTAAATTTCTTAATATATTAGACTGTTGTAAAGAATAAATGCAGAAATATTGTGATTTGTTTAACACAGTTACTAGCAGTCATTTTGGATTTGACTTTCAGCCACAATTTTGGTTAGTTTTGGTTTTTTTTGCTTCATTTTTAAAATTCTTCCTTATAATTTAGCAATCTGATTATACATCCTTCTTCCCAAGAAACCTTCCCTGCAACCTCAGTACAAAATGAAGTATCATTTCCACACATACTCACGTAGCTATCTGTATACATCACCATATAACAAATCACATTTTTTTTTGTAATTACATATATTTTACATCCCAAATCAGACTATAAGGTTCTTTTATTTATTTATTTATTTTTTATTTTTTGGAGACGGAGTCTCGCTCTTTTCACCCATGCTGAAGTGCAATGGCGCAGCTCACTGCAACCTCCACCTCCTGGGTTCAAGCAGTTCTCCTGCCTCAGTCTAACAAGTAGCTGGGATTACAGGTGCCTGCCACCACAGTGGACTAATTTTTGTATTTTTGGTAGAGACGAGGTTTCACCATATTGACCAGGCTGGTCTCAAACTCCTGACCTCAGGTGAGCCGCCTGCCCTGGCCTCCCTGAGTGCTGGGATTACAGGTGTAAGCTACCACCCCCAGCCAACTATAAGATTCTTAAGGGTAATATGAGATTTGGGCTGCTCACCCATGGGTTCACAGCAGGTGCCACATTTCTAGACCACAATGGATTTCCAATAAGTGGTTCTGAATGAATGTGCTTGGAGTACAAAGAAATAATGGGGATGTAGGAGTGGTAAACTTCTTGGCAGTTGTTTCAGTATTGCAACCCAAATTGGATCTACAATGGATGGAAGGCCATTATTAACCCAACAGGCATGTGAGTGTTTTAACTCTCTCTACTGCCTTTCAGTTTAATAGCATTCCCCAGTAGGAAAGACAAAACAGACTGCCTGCACTGTCTGTCTGGAATATTGTTGAAAAGGTTCATATATTAGAAGAAATATTGGACTCAAGAACATTTCCAGGCACCAAATAGAAATTTATTACCTAGTTTGATTTTGCTCAGAAAAATGTAATATCTGGGTAAATAAAATCTGAAAATAGAGCATTTATTGTCTCATTATATATAAGAATTGAATAACCTTGATATTTAAACAGAACTTGTGAATGCAGGTAATATTCATTAGAAAATGTCATCAGTCAAATTCCCAGTCTTTCATTATGGTGGCTATGAAGATTGAAAATTTTAAATAAAGCTGGGCTGTACTGAACTTTTCACTTCCTCCAAGTGAGCGAGTAAGTTCATTTTTTTTTTTGGGGGGGGGGGGTTGTCCTCAAAGCAATTTTATTCCAGCAGTGGCTGTTTATGATGAACTGGGATAACTTCCTCTTTCACTGATAGATATGGGTTCCTCTGCTGACATGACAGATTTGCTTTTTTGTAAGCTTTTCCTCAAGAAATATAGCAATTAAGCTTCGAATGTAAGAGGATAAACTATAATTTATAACCTTCTCCCTAACACAGCAATCTAGAAATGGTGCTTCTAATTCAGAGGAAATACAAACAAAACAAAACAAGGGAAAGTCAAAAGAACAACAGCAACAAAAACAACAATGGAAAGGGGTTGGTAAGGCTTTCAAAACTTGTAAACTTCTTATACACTGTACTTGACATATCTCAGTGGAATGTGCATCAGAGGGGAAAAAAAGCATGTCATTGCTCTGAAACTGTCTTTTCTAATTCAGTGCATCCATGTATTGTTATAAATCTCTTTCCCAATCATGCTTCCTCACTGAAAGATGCAGACACAAGGGAACAAGCTTCACTGCTATCTATCAGCTCAGATAAAGGAAAAGTTTCTTTTAGCCTGACACTGACAGCTTAATGAAATGAAGGCCAAGATGCATGCATGCAAATAAGAGAAAGACTGGTAAGGTAGTAACCATACTTGGTATTTAAAATAGGCAAGTAGGGCGACTTGTACCTATGTTTTTCTTCCCTTAGGCTAGGGCAGTGAGACTAAGACTGCTTTCTGTGGATAGTCTATGGATACTGCTTTCACAACTTTGTAGATACAACTTTTCTTTGGCCTAATGAAATAATTAAAGTCATTGCACTTATTTAAAGGATTAAAAAAAAGGCTATAGTTTTTTTTTCTATTTTGATAAATGAAGAAAATGATAAGATACCAAATCTCATTATGTAAACTTGTATTATGTATTGTGATTTCCTGTCATTGCTTTGAACCTTGCAGCTGGGTTATTTTAAAATCTCTAAGGACCAGTGGGATTTTATAGAATGAACTGAAAATGGACCCAATCTTTTACTTGAAACACAGCAAATATTTATTACCCTTTTTTTCCCCATTAGTTTTTGCTTTCACACGCCTACACCTTTCCTTAGCATTTGTAGGGGAAAAAGAATAGCGGGAAGAATTGGGAAGAACTTCCTGTCACACACTCCAGATTATTAACAGTAAACACAAAGTACTCAAAATCTCATGAGAAAATCTGAATGATAAGAGAATTACAGCATCACGTGTGGTGAAAGAGGTGATGATTATAACGCAAGCTTTTTTTTTTTCTTTTTCTTTTCAATCTTCATTTGGTTAAAGGTGAAAATGTTTTGAAAAAGGATATAAAATTTACTAATCACTGACATTTCACCCAATCACTAATCCTTAAAAGGCTTATCTGTCAGTGTTTTCGTTCCTGATTTGAATGCATTTACACTGAATATGTCGGAACTACATTTCTGCATGTGCTTCAAGTTGCCAGTGTCCTCCAAAACACACAAGTTACCTTGTAAAGCTATTGCAGACAAAAGTGACATAAAGATATTGCTGTTTGTAAGATTTTCCCCCATTATTTAAGTGTCTATAATACCATTAGGATTACAATAGAAGAGAAATCTGATTTTCTCCAATCACTAGCTAGATTTATATCTAATGTCACTCCATATCTTCAGAGCATTTTAGAGCTTACATCAAGAACACAGTTGAGGCCAAGAGTGGTAGCACATGCTTGTAATCCCAGATACTCAGGTGGCTGAGGCACGAGGATTGCTTGAACCTGGGAATGGGCCACTGCACTCTAGCCTGGGCAACAGAGTGAGATTCTGTCTAAAAAAAAAAAAAAAAAAAAAAAAATGCAGCTGAAATCAGAATTAACAGAAAGATTAATGCTACAGTTTTAAAGTAGAGAGAACCATTTCTAAAATTCTGGATGTTTGTTTGTTTTTTTATTTGTTTGTTTGAGACGAAGTCTCGCTTTGTGGTCCAGGCTGGAGTGCAGTGGCGCAATCTCTGCTCACTGCAAGCTCCTCTTCCCGGGTTCATGCCACTTTCTTGCCACAGCCTCCCGAGTAGCTGGGACTACAGGCGCCCCTCCACCACACCCAGCTAATTTTTTGTAGTTTTAGTAGAGACGGGGTTTCACCGTGTTAGCCAGGATGGTCTCCATCTCCCAACCTCATGATCCATCCACCTCAGCCTCCAAAAGTGCTGGGATTACAGGCGTGAGCCACCGTGCCCGGCCTAAAATTCTGTTCTTAAATCAGTGTAAAGCAGGTGTTCTATCTTCATATGTGAAAGATTTTTGACCTCTATTTTATCCTCCATCATTTTTTTTTTCTTTACTCTTGTACCAATAGCCACACACACACACAAACCTTAAAAGTAGAGGTATTAAATTAATTCACTATTTTATCTAAACTTCAGGGGCAACCACTGATTCACAGTCAAACAATATTTGTCAAAAGGCAAGAGTTATTGTAAAAACAAAAATCTTAAGAAACTCACTGAAGTATCTACTGTGGTTAGCTATTACAGGCCATTTGCTATAAAATTAAAAACAAGAGCAAATAATGTTTTAGTTGTTTAATACAGTGGAACTTTATATTTATGTCTTCCATCTCAGCCTACTTGCACAACCTTCTGTGTGGTGATTGAGAGACTCAAGGTAATTCTATCTAGTGGCTCTCCCACTATAAGCACCTCAGATCTTACTGTAACGATCTGCCAGACCCTGTGCATTGGGACTAGAGAGAAAGGAGAGCAAGTATGGGAAGGCTCATGGAAGGTATTTTAGAGGCTGTGCCTAAGCTGGATGAAATTACTTCTTTCCATATTTATTATTTAAACAAGCCTCAATCAAATGGCTCCATCAAACTAGTGTGTAATGTAGAATTTTATTTTATTTTATTTTTTTTTTTGAGATAGTCTGACTCTGTCGCCCAGACTGGAGTGCAGTGGCATGATCTTGGCTCACTGCAACTTCTGCCTCCTGGGTTCAAGTGATTTTCCTGCCTTGGCCTCCCAAGTAACTGGAATTACAGGTACCCGCCACCACAGTCAGCTAATTTTTATATTTTTAGTAGAGCTGCAGTTTCACCAAGTTGGCCAGGATGGTCTCAAATTCCTGACCTCAAGTGATGCCCCAACATCGACCTTTTAAAGTGCTAGATTATAGGCATGAGCCACTGTGCCCAGCCCAGAATAGCTGACACTCTGTAAAAACATGGCACAGTTTAGTAACAATCTTATTGCAGATGATGTTCTTTATTAATTTCATCATTTCGAAGCTCTAGGAGAGTTCTCACTGAGAAATCTGATTATATTCATTTTCTTTCAAACATTGTTTCTCATGAACAGGCTATTTTGGAAAGGACAAATTTCATTTGTCATAATGTAGGTATGTAAGTCATTATGGAAGGCACCATTAGATTTAGAACTGGATATACCTTATCTTCAGTAAAGTTGTCTCACTTTCTTTGTTCGTTCCACTTTACATAGATGATAAATTTATTATGTACTTGATATAGTCATATGAACTAATTGATCTTACTGTAACACATCTATGAACAGATAAACAATTATATAAATAAATAGACACATAGACAACTACATAAGTAAATATATATATAAATAACTTCGTTGATTGATAAAGAGATAAATATGCAGTTTTTATTGTAAACAATACGATAGGATTTTTTTTATCAAATCACATTTAATAGGAAAAAAAGACTCTAAAGTAATAAGTATAATGATAACTATAAGAATAGGATGTATAAAGGCCCTTGAACCCACATAAAGGTGAGAAAAGAGAGATGGGAGTTGATGGTCAATAGAAATTTCCTGAAGCTGCGGAATCTTGCAAAATTAAGTAAATAAAGGTGGGAATATTCCAGGTTGCTGGAGTGCCATACAAAGGCAGTAAAATATGTCAGAATGTTCTATGTTTGGGGAACTTCAAGAAGATTTTGGTATGGTGCAATATTATGTTCAAGAGGAATAGTGGCCAGATAATAATGAACCTCATATTTAATGCAAAGCAAATGAGAATCAAATCTTTAATGTAATATTACATAATCATTGCCTAAAGATCCTGATTCAGTAGGTAAGGCTTTGGCATATTCATTTTTAGCAAACAACTCAGGTGATTTTTGAGGCTATTTGCCTTAAATTTATTAGATATTATTTATTAGATAAAACTTTTGAAACATTGCTTGGTAATGAGAGTCTTGAAAGTGTTCACCAAGGAAAAACAAGGACACATTTCTTTTGAAAATAATAAATTCTCTGACATTTGGGTGAAGAAATGGATAAGAACAAGTTGTTAATAGGAACTAATACAAATTAGGAGTTGTTAAATAATCTAGGTGAGAAATGATAAAAGTCTCACCTATGGCACTGCTGGAAGTAGACAAAATATATGGAAATTGTTAAGGAAGAATTGTCTAGTTAATACCAAACCACCACTCATATATACTAAAATCCTTACTAAATTTAAATTATTTCATCCTCACATACTATGGTGAACATGTGTTATCTCCTTTTATAGATATGGAAAGTTTCAAAGACAATTAAATAACTTGCCCAGTGTTATATGGCAAGGAATTGGTTGAACAGGATTCCAGCCCACACTGATTTCAAAGCCCATTTTTTTTTAACATCATGGTATACTCTCTCTTTTGTGAATCAGATAATATAAACCCCACTTTAGAGAATTTTGCCTGAGAAAGTAGAGAAAGAGACAGGCCTATTACAAGAGTAAAATTTGGGGAGGTAAATTTCTGTAGTTTAAATTTTAAAAGGGAGTAGATTTGAGACTGCTTGTTTACTCAGGGCAATATGTTGGTAGAGCTGAAGACAAGGAAGAGTAGGAAAATTCATAGAATATGATGATGAAGAAGCTGGAAGAAATGGAATCTAAAGCACAGTTAGAGAAACAGGCTGTAAAGATGGATGCATTCTCTTGTGGGTCAGAAGAGCATGGCAAAAGGATGGGTGTAAAGAAGCAAAATGTTGAAGTTGAAGGAAGTGACAGAATCATGGAAAAGGAAACAGCCATCCTGATAGTCTTTATTCTCTGTGGCAATCTCATGTCTAAAATGAAAGATCTAAAATGAGAGCATCTAAGCTATATGGGAAGAAGTATGGCTATCAGAGAAGGCTGATAGAATGGTATGAAACATGGCAATCAAGATGTGTAGCCTTCATGAAGACAAAGAATAACCTTAGATGTAACTGAGCTAGAGAATGGGTAGGATTACATTTTTTGAAGGCAGAGGAGTTAACAGCCAATGAAAATTTCCAGGATGGGTTATGGATGTAAGTGAATAAAAGTTTCCTTTGAATGCTGAATCAACAAATACTTGAAGACACAGAGAAAAGCACCAGTTAAAGGAAGACATTGAAAATATTGTGGCAAATATGGACATCTTTTGAATAGAAACTGATCATATATAGCTTACTTTCAATGTAATAAATCATTCTAAACTTAACTTTATATCAGGAATGACAAATAAGAAGCAGAAGTGCTGTTACTTCCCTCCCACAGCAGGTATTGTTTATCAATCTTTGAGATAATCCTTTGGAGTTCATTCCAAAAAAAAAAAAAAAAAAAAAAATAAAAACAAAAAAAAAAAAAAACATAAAAGAAAAAAAAAAGACAGGGCTTACATCCCTGGGTTTTTAACTTAGCTGCTTCAACCATGTATTATTTGTTGCATTACCTTTAAAGTGTATTTACCCACCAGCCCTGATAGTGATCGATAAATAATTATGATTACGTTTGACAACCTTTATAATAATACCGGGTTGACATTTTGACTGCATCTCGGCGTGTACGTCCTAAGCAGGATTAGAATATTAAAGCCTCTTACTACTAAAATTATTTTAACGGCTATTTGAACATTACCCTAATCACAAACATAATTTAAAGCATATAAAAAGATACGTAATAGTTTAAATATTCCATACTCTATCAGTTTTTTTTTAAGTTGACATATCTCAATATATGTTTAATTTTCTATTGCAGTATTTAGGAATATGTAAAATACAATGAAATCAGTAGGGGAATGAGAAAATCTTGAGATTACTCAATATACAAAAAATCCTGAATTTCTAAAAGTGCCTCCATTTTGTAAGTTTTCTGACATTTGGAGTCCCTCTGAACTCTTATTTCCAGCTGCAGAAATGGAGCAATTTGTTCTGTAAACACTTGTGAAGACATATTGTGCTCTCTGATGTCTATTAAGTTTTCATTTGCTAAACTTGAGTCAACTAAGGCAGAAAAAATATATTTTGAGAGCAAGCAAGAAAAAAGCAGTTTTAATTTTTTTTCCATTTTCAACAGATTCTTGGGTTCTCAACTTTATCTTTTCTGTATAGAAAACTTAATTAATTCTAGAGAATGATAAATCCTAAGACTACGAGAGAAAGAACAGCTTTCAATTTCTAATAAATCACTAAAATGCTCTTTTATGGCATGTGTTAGTAGAATCTTTCCCATCTTTGTTAGCTTGCTTATTTTCTACCCTTCTAGAAATTTGTAAGTTAATACATACACTTTGATATGAGAGAAACAGATGATATAATCTTTTAATATTCCATCTATGCATAAGACATACTTGAAAATATCAAATAAATGTAGGTCAAGAAGAAGAGGGATGTCTCAATATAAATATTAAAAGCCCCATGCTTTAGCAATGATTTAATCATTTTAAAAATTGTCAATACTCGACTCTGGAAAAGACAGAACAGATTAAAAAAAAGAAAAAAACAGGAATTATTATTGTAAGGAAATGGCGGGTGGGAATTATTAAATCTGAATGAACAAACAATAAGAGTTTGTATTAGTTTGTTTTCTTTTACATAAAATAATCCCATATAAATTAGTTCCTTTAGCCTTTTCCTTTGACCTTGAGCTGTTCAAGCCTAAAGGAATTCACAAAATTCCTCTTTGTCATTGAACTCTATGTGAACATAGATGTTTTGTAGTTCACACAGATCATAGACTTTTGATCTAAATATATAAAAAACAGGGGAGAGAAAGTCAGAAATTTCTAATAGAAATGTAAGATAACATTCTCAGAAATAAGAGCTGATTTGGGTATACTTTTAAATAGTGTGATTTTTTAAAAAGTGCTTTAGCTTATAAAACAGTGGTTTAGAGGATTCCTTGTGTGATATTTCTGCCACTTCCCCCATTAATAATGACCTTCATTACTTCACTCCCATTATCATATTAAATCCTACAATGTTTTCTTTTCTTTTTTTTTTTTTTTTTCCAAAATGGGGTCATACATGTAATAAAGCTGCTTATCAGACTAATTGATCACCAGTTCTACCTGTGCAGAGTGACAGTGGCACTCCTGTGATAGAATTATAGTATCTACTCAGTTTATGGTCATTTTTCATCAGAGCTTATTTCTCTGCCATTGGTGAAGAGACCAATGCAAACATGGCCATTGATCTGTGCTTGCCCCTGCACCACTGTGTAGACCAAGTATTCACTGGTCTGTGGTAAAACTGGAAAACTAAGGACAGTATGGAGAATTTTCAGTTAAGTTAAATGTGTTCACTTTTAAAATTTTAATATATATATAAATTCTTAGTTTTGATGCAAAATGTCCTCTCTTATAGATTGAGAGTATGCTGACTACAGCTGATTTTTGCTCTTTTGACAACCCCCATCCTTCCACAAGTATATATGTACACACTCACAGAACCAAGCAACATAGCACAATGATGGCTCACCAGCCAGTCTTGCCGAATGTTAAAGTAATTTTAACACAATTTTTATTAAGAAGGTCAACCAAGCCCACAATTCACCTGAAACTATGTCTCATTGTGGTTCTCATTAAACAACTCTTTCATGAGATCATTTAGAAGTAGTTGTGATCAAATAACAGTTTATCAACAGTTCATGAGCACTGAAAAATGTGAAAATTCAGTTTGAATTATCCAATAACTTTGATTATATCCAGGATAGTAACTTTACAAGAAAACAAGGATCTTGAGAAGGTCCTTCACGTGATAATATAATAATGATTCACTTTTGTCTCATGAGCATACACATAATTAAGGTATAATCAAAATAAAAATTTCTCAACATACTCATGATTGAAACAGCTCATTTATGTTAAGTTCTAGTGTCGTTTAAGTAAAGTTGAGATTTGTGTATTGTAATCTTAATTTTTTTACTGTATCTTATTTCATATTGAAGTTTATACATTTCTTAGATGAATTTTGATGGCTTGAGAAGTGTTCTGAGTCATCTATTATCTCTTAACTTTGCTCAGGTCTTTTACTCTCTCTCAGTAGTAAATAATACACATTTTAGTTGAATTCTGTCTGTAGCATCTACTGTAACTTGCAAGAGTAGGGAATCTCATTAAGCATCTTGCTGAGAAAACAAATATTCATCACAGTTCTTTACATTGTTCCCATGGGAAATCATACATAAGCAGATATATGTTACAAAGTGGTGCAGTCACTCACACTGCCTTACTTTGTCTGTGTAACTACTTGATACCATATTGCCAAAGTGTTATTTATTGAAGAGCATCAACTATTTAAAAAAATTATATGAGATCAACTTGAATTATATAGGCTATCAAATGTAGATAAAATAAGATTAGCGGTGGTTTGAATATGTACATACATAAATATAGGAGTTTGGGAGCTCATGATGTGATTGGAAATGAGCTGGGTGGCAGAAAAATCTCTTATTCATCATCTATGTGAGGTGGCTGAGGATAGGAATGTGGACAATAGAGACTAGTTGGTTTCTTGTAAACTTGTGTTTTCCTATTCTTACTCAAATTGAAGGCTTCTTTGTGTATTTGAGGGAAACTAAAGGAAGTTACAGGGGGCTGACACACTTGAAGTTATTATTAATATATTCTCATAAAATACAGTATCACTGAACACTTTTGTTCTCATATAATGACTGTGTTGTTAGCTTATTTATCTCTTGTTGTAATGTCTGTTTCATACAGAAGGAGAAACAAGTTTACTTTAAATGATAATCTTTACTCCATCAAAGCACAATGATTTACTTGGACACATTTACATCACACTATACTTAAAAGCTTCATCCTTTAGTTAAATGAGACTTTGAAGCCTAACTTTACTTTTTTAAATGATACGTTTGAATTTCCAATCATGTATTTTCTTCCCATATACTCTTCAGATAAAGGAAAAGCTTCCATTTTCACTATCTTAAAAGAAACACTTTTTCGTGGATAACAGCTGTAATTCATGCATTCATGTCTAAACACTAGCTTATTAATTCAGAATCGGTATTATATGTAATACTGAAATTAGAGTCTGAGCTAAAATTAACTTTTCATGGTTAACTCTTTCTTCATAAAATTTTGCAGAAATCCAGGCCCAGAAAACCTGGGATTTTCAAGTAATTCTCACATACACACAAAAATACTTTAAAGAGACATGTGTTGAGGATTGGCAAGCCAGTTAAATTGATCATATCGTTCATGCCAATTCCTCAGTCAAAGGCAAAAATACAGTCCCTTACTGTCAAATTTTGTCTCCGGAACTCCCTTACCCACAGTGATCTGTGTTCCCCGGGAAGCTCTGTTTCCTAGAGTACAAACTCAATCAGTTTCAGTCTTTGCCCCAATAGAAACCTGTCCATATTCCTGAGGGATAGTGGGTTCCTGTCAGCTACTTATTATTCTGTACCCTCATATTTTCAGGCTACAAGACAGCATTTATAGTCACCTCCCTTAGTCCAAATCTTTTCCTAGACTTCTAATTTTTCTCTCTCATTCAAAACTCACAAAACAGCAATATAAACAACAAAACTGCTTTGACATAAAACTCTGTGTAGAACCTAATCTGTCATCACTTTAAAAACTTAAAACGTGTTCATGGGTTTAAAAAATCACTTGCTACTAAAAGGCTAGAACGAAATAAAATATACTAATCCCACCCACCAGTTCATTCCCCATAGCCTAACACCGTTTAGTTTTCATTTCTCTTCATTGACCACCCTTTTGCAGTATATACATACTACTTACTCCCTGTTGATTTGCTGTTTTTGACATTGCATCCAATAGATATAAAACTATTCAAAAATTTAGTGATTTAGTGGTGTAAAATCTTTTAAATAAGTTGTTCCAATTCTTCTCCAGGCTATGGGTTTGCTGAACTGACTGCTGGTTGGGATGGACTTGACTGATCTTGGCTGGGCTCACTCATGTATTTAAGTTTAACTGGTAGGTCAGCTTGGGACATGCCAGTCTGGTGTGGTCTCTGCTGGGTGACTCCACTACCCTTTACACATCTCTTACATACTCAAATCTCTCATAGCAGCCAAGCCCTATTCTCATGACATACTCAGATGGCATTTTACAGAAGCAAGAGGATGGGAAAATGTGCAAGCAGTCTTTCAAAGTCCTGCTTGCATCACAGTTACTATTATACCACTGTCCAAAGAAAGTCACATAGCCAAGTGTAAACAAGGTTTGGGAGCATAGTACCGAAGGGTATGGATACAGGGACAGCAATGATTTGGCCCATAGATAAAATCAAGCTGGCTTCCAGTATTAGAATACGAAACACATTTTCTCCATTAGATTCCTAATCAGAGATTAAATTTTCTGAGCCACTGTGTATATGAAAATCTATTCCACTCCCACATAGTTTGAAAGTTGTGCTGACTGTGTTGGAATTCTAGGTTCCTAGATTGGAAGTTGTATAATATTTAGTCACGATAATGTAAAGTTATTCTTTCATTGTCCTTTAGGGTCCGGTATTGTTATTGAAAAGCCCAGTGCCATGCCATCTTGTTTTCCTAATGCTTGTATTTGTGCCCTGTTTTAATCTCTTCAGATTTTAAAGTATTTATTTATTAGTTATGTACTTATCAATCTTTTCTCCTTTTCCCTTTATCTTAGAAAATGTGTAATGCTATGCCCTCATGTTAATAATTTCATACTTGTCTGATACCCCATGGATTATTTTTATTATGGAAACTCATATTCTTCAATTCTGAAAAAATTTCCTATATTGTATCTGATAAATTGTCTCCTATTTACTTTTGTCTCCCTTCCTGGAAGTCCCAAGTACTTAAATTTAGACCTCTGAATTAATTACTTAACTCTGTTATTTTATTTTGGCCATCTGTAATCTGTCTGACAATTCCTACGAATTTGTACATTTCTGGACTTCCAAGACATCTCTTTTTAATCAGGCCTGCTTCTCAACATTACTTTCTTGCGCACCCAAATGTTTCTAAATTCTAATTCTTCCTATTTTAGTGTTTTCAGGAATTAAATTTCAATATTCTTGCTTTATGCTAGATATGCTAGATATGCACCTAGAATGACAACCACAAAGACGGGACAGATACTGACAGACACTTAGACTAACTCCAGAGAAGTAAACTGTTAGTTTGGCGCAAAAGTAATTGCGGTTTTTGCCATGAAAATTAATCATTGTTGCCATTAAAAGAGATGCCTTTAAAAGTAATAGCTATGCATGTTTGACACTTTAATTCATTTCTCTTTTAACAAGTCGTAAAACATCTATATAGCACTCATCAGACTGGACATTTACTAAACTGGTAGGCAAATCTCAGGGTCTGGGATTAGAAAAAGTTAATCGTATTCAAAATAGAAAAAAAAATAATTCTGAGAAAAAAAGTAAGAGCAAAAAAATAATATAATGACATTAAGGTCCTGAGGTTGAATTCAGGACTGTACTGTTACATTAAAATTTTGATAATAAGTCAAGATTCTAGAGAGAGTAAGTTAAGGGTAAAAGAAGACCTAGCAGACATAGTAATGACTCTAGTAATTTTTAAAATAAACAGTTGAGAGTGATGTTTCATATGCTTGGAGTAACTGGCATCAAATGAAGTTCAAGGAGCAAAATGGGAGTGTGCCATTTATGCAAAAGACTATAGTTTCTGAGTCTGTGAGTGGGAGTTCACGCTTTTATTTAGTGGAAACGGGACACTGGAGCTACTTGCAAACACAACCTGGTAAAGATTGAGCCAGGAATACTTTAGTACAATCTTACTGGGAACTGGAATGTTAGAGTTTGGGGGCGGAGCAAGATGGCCGAATAGGAACAGCTCCAGTCTCCAACTCCCAGCGCGAGCGACACAGAAGACCGGTGATTTCTGCATCTTCAACTGAGGTACTGGGGTCATCTCACTAGGGAGTGCCGGACAATCGGTGCTGGTCAGTTGCTGCAGCCTGACCAGCGAGAGCTGAAGCAGGGCGAGGCATCGCCTCACCTGGAAGGCGCAAGGGGGAAGGGTATCCCTTTTCCTAGCCAGGGGAACTGAGACACAGAACACCTGGAAAATCGGGTAACTCCCACCCCAATACCG
>NW_016807882.1:743263-752442 GCF_001698545.2 Rhinopithecus bieti
AAAAAAAAAAAAAAAGAAAAAAAAGAAAAAGAAAAAAGAAAAAAAAGAAAAGAAAAAGAAGAGAGTTGTTCAGGGGAACTAGTGCACTGTAAAACTGTTCGCTTATATTAGCATACAGAAATGTTCTCTGATCCACTAATTATCCCATGTATTTTCTTATTTCTGGAAAATACCTGTTAAAATGCTTTCTCTGATGATAACGATGACCACAGATGTTTATTTTCTAAATATATAAATGAACTAAACATCTCAAAAAATTGGTATCCTTCAGAATTGATGATCTGTATTCATTTCTCAAACTTAATTTTCTATAGTTAGTTGCTACTTACAACTTTTACTTTGAAAATAAAATTCACTAAATACTGAGTGTCTGTTTTTCATTAAAATAATTTTATTTATATTAAGTCAGTTTTAAAAAATGTTTTTGTGGCATTGGTTCTAGTTGTTTCTGTCTGGGGAAAATTGATTTTTCAAATCAATTTTAAAAGTTGGTCTAGCAATATATAGTCACTTAAGCAAGCCTGTATGTATGTGGACAAGTAGATATTAATAATTACTCTCATTTTTATTATCAATGTGTCTAAAACTATAAATTTTTTAAAGAAGACCACCTACTCATTAATTTTTTTCTAAACCATAATAAATATCAATTTATATTTTTTGTATAGTAACTATTTTATTACATTAATATATATATATTCAGAATATTTAATCAATCCTCTATTGAAGTATTCTTGTTTTGTTTCCATGTTTTTAAAACTATAAACATTGTAAATAATATTCTAAAGCTGGTCATTTTTAATGGTAAATTTTAACAATAGAATGCATAGGTAAATCAGTATGGAGATGTTTGGATTACTGATCAATTTAGCCAAATTGCCCTTTGGAAAGTTTATTTTAATTGTATATTTCTACCAAAAAACTACAAGAGTGCCTTATATCTTCTTCTCTATTCATTCTTAGTCTCTTAAATGAATGGCAAAACACGTTTATTTAAAATTATTTAAAAATTTTGTCGTTTGTAGTGATCAATAATGCTCTCTTACAGTGTTTTAATGTTTAACTTTAGACCATACAGTGGAAAATGTATTCACATCTCTTTGCCCATTTATATGTCAAATTTTATGAAGCCTCTGTCCATCTCTTGAAATTATGTTCATTTTAACTGACTTATCAAGTGTTTTATATATTAAAAGTGTTCAAATTTATTTTTCTTATTTGCTACAAATTCACATTTCCAATGTTTCACTTGTTTTTCAATCTTGATTGTAGTATTTTTTAGCCATTCATATTTATTTCTATATCTCAAAATCATTTTTCTCATTTTATTTTTTAAGATTGGAATACCTTTGGAAATACATTCAGTGCAATCTAATTGTTGGTTTTCATATTATTTTGCAGGCTAGTGGGGAATACTGTGGAAGCATCAGGGATATCAGCTGTTGACAGCTGCTCTATTAATTTGACTATCCCCAGAGTGCTACATAGCCTGAAGTTATTTCTATAGATGGAGCCAAGTACTCAATCCATTTGTTTTCACTCGATTAACACATTTATTTTCTACAAAAATTCCATGGTACAGGTTACCATTATCATTCCTGTCTTACATATGAGGAATCTAGAGCACAAGAGGTTAAGATGTTGTTCTAAGATTATGCCAACTTAGAAATAAGTTTATGCAAACTTAGGTAGAAATTGGGAGAGCTGAGCTTTAAACCCAATCTGTCTTATTTCAGAGTTCACACACTTAACCCTTCACTATTATTGCCTCTAGAGCAAGTTTTGGCAGTCTTTTTAATGAGCTTCCTGGTAGGTCCCTTGAGTGATTGTGTGGCCAAGATGCATTTCTTTTGGAAGCTCGAACTGTTTATTTTAAGCTTCACTTACATGAACCTCATTTATGACCTTTTCCTGAAGAGAATGATCACATTTTAAAGCTGCACTAATTTCCATGTCTAGCTTCTGTTATAGGCTCACTTTAAGCTTTTTGTCTTTCTTTGGACCACTAGGAATTATCAGAAGGAAATTTTCTTTTAATTCCTTTGTCTCGGTACTCTTAAATGCTGACTCTAAATAGAATGACATTATTTGATACATTTGAATTATGTACATAGAAATGTAGCTTTCTCTCTAAAGTTTTAAGTTTATTGTACATTTTATTATGTCATTCCATTAAATATGACTGATTAATTAATAATTGTGAACAAGTCCTGGGTGTACTTATCAGTACTTTACTTCTTTCAAATATGGCATTTTTACAGATTTCAAAGACTTCTCTGTATTGCAAAGTTAAAGATCACGTCACACAGTGTTGTGGCTGATATTCATTGATCTTCACAATGTTATGGCTGATATTCACTGAGTCATTGTCTTCATCACTGGTGACTTTAGAATATTCTTATTCAACAGCTTAATTTTTCTAAGGAACATTATTTAGAAAATTTATTTAATTAAACTATATACATGGATGAAGTAATATGATGAAAAAAGAGCTCTGAATATAAAGTCAGAAGGCTTAGGTAGCATTTTATTTTTTACTTCATAATGTTGTGATTTCAAATATTAGGCTTTCAAATCTTGGTTTCCTCAACTTTACATTGTAAATAATAGAATATGCCATTTATATATGGCACAGATATTGAAATAATTACAATAGACATCAAGTAATGGTGGGTGAAAGAATTTTATTATAAAGCACCCTATATAAACATGAGATTCTATTTGTTATTCAATATAAAATCATCAATAAAAATTATAGCAATACCAGAAGATGTATATTGACAATGACAAAACATTTAGCCACTATAAGTGTAATGAATTATTTTTATTTAAATAAAAAATAAGAATCCAATATTGCTGTTGTTGTAATTCTATATAGCCAATTTTGGGGGGGTGTAGATTATTAAACATAGAATCAATGTCATTTTATGAGTAAACATTTTCCATTACACCATAAACATTCTTAAATATAGTTTTGCATTGAAATTTATTGTTAAAATCTGGTACCTTAAAGTTGCATGCATATGTGTATGCATGTGTGCGTGTATTCATGTTTGTTTTATACGAGTCAACAAAGGTTTATGTTGTAATTTATATCTGTGTTAAATAATTTGTCCATTTGTTTCTTCTTATTTTATGTTTTTGATATGTTTCCCTCGTTTTGGAGGAAAAATACATTCTGAGTGAATTCAGTGATTTGGAATTAAGATTTATTTACAGAAATCATTTTGTTTCATAAGAAATGTTACTAAAAGTGATTGCTAATCATTCTCAGAGACAAAGAAGATGTGTATTTTTAATACTAGGAATGGGTTGCTCTGAATACACCACCTGGGGAATATCATCTGAGGGTGACTTTGGTTATGGTGCTTTTTAAGGCTGCCTTTAATTGCTTTTGCATACAGCTATATTCATGAATGTGCATTCATCAAAGAATGAAGAGCAATGTGACATTTTCAAGTTTTACTAAGTCAACTAGCATCCGTTGCCATAGTACTCAGAAATAAGGAAGCCAGGAAAAGGCAGAGCTGTTTTTCATTATGCATTGAAAGATGTCAGCAGGATTAAAGTATGAAAGCAAAAAGCAAAAAAAAAAAAAAAAAAAAAAACCAAGAGAGGGAAAATTATTTACCAAATGGTCACTAATGAATATAAAAAGCAAATACACCAACCAGTACTTTTGGAGAAGGATGAGATTGAAAAAATATGTAATTAAAGGGAAGGGTAACTTTATTATTTTTAAAAATATAAAAAATGCCTGATTCTCTCTTTTCCCCGGTAAGAAAAAATGTTATCCCCATCCATATAATATCTCCTAATTTAGGAAAACACTGTCCTCTCCTAGTGAATAGTTTGAGCTGGTTTTATGCCTTGAGTGAAATAAGGATGCATAAAAATAATTTTGTGCCCTTCAAATAACCTTTGAGTAAAATTAATATTCAAGAATATATTTGATAATTAGGGCTAGAACTTTGTAAATAAGTATAACCTTTAAAAATAAACATCAAACCTTATTTAAATATGGTGACTTCATAATTAGACCCCCAACTCTGTAATTTCTAAATGTCAATGAATTTTTACAACGATATAATGTTTATGGTGTAATATAAACAGGCCACGCATTCGTTGTCATCATTATTCCAATATCTCTCTTCCAACATCATCATTTCTGAAATTTCTTCTCTGATCTTACATTACTAATCTGAGTTTTCTTTCTCATAAGCTGGATTTTGTCCTCAATCTTCAAGCCAGGGATTTGATCTTCCACTCTTCTGATTGACCAGAATTTCCATAGTCTCGATTGTCTGTCCTAACTTCCCACTTAATCTCTCAACTTTTTCCTTCATCTTCTGACTATTGCAGGAGAAAGCTACACACACACACACACAAAATTGGATACATTACAAACACAATCTATCAAATTTCATTTTGACCTGCCTTACTGCTAAATAAACTTTCTATTTTTCTCTTATTGAGCCAAAATTCTATTTGGGATTTCCAAATTTCAGTATTTTCCCTTTCAAACTTCTTCCACATTTCTTTAACTCTAGCCCGAGCTTCCATACATACTGTGAAATTATTCTATCTCCCTACTCTATATGGACTATTAATGTTAAATGAAACGGTGTACATTAGCTTCTCTGTTTCAGTCCAAAACGTATGTTGCCTGTCACTCATTTTTTTTCAATTTCCATCTCTCTGAATGCATGCCAGACCCTCCACCAAAGCTCTTAATTTTATCTTCTTTCTCTTCCAGATTGAAACTAAAAATACTGATGAGTTAAATAGGACCCTAGTTAAGCAGTAATGCAAGCTGAAGGAAATTCTTCCACTGTTAGGCTGAGTGTGGTGGCTCACACCTGTAATCCTAGCATTTGGGTTGCCAAGATGAGTGGATCACCTGAGGTCAGGAGTTCGAGATCAGCTTGGCCAACGTGGTGAAACCCCGTTTCTACTGAAAATACAGAAATTAGCCGGGCATGATGGTAGGCGCCTGTAATCCCAGCTACTCAGGAGGCTGAGGCGGGAGAATTGCTTGAACCTGTGAGGCGGAGGTTGCAGTGAGCAGAGATCCTGCCATTGCACACCAGCCTGGGAGACAGAGTGAGACTCCATCTCAAAACAGCAACAACAGCAAAGAAAAATTTTCCACTGTTTACCTGTGTAGAAAATGCATCAACATTATTCTAAGACTCTTCAGGAAATTCAGGCATTTAAAGTCAACCCTTTAATATTATGATGCTTATTAAAACCAGAGATTAAGGCCGGGTGCGGTGGCTCAAGCCTGTAATCCCAGCACTTTGGGAGGCCGAGACGGGCGGATCACGAGGTCAGGAGATCAAGACCATCCTGGCTAACACGGTGAAACCCTGTCTCTACTAAAACTACAAAAAACTAGCCGGGCGAGGTGGCAGGCGTCTGTAGTCCCAGCTACTCGGGAGGCTGAGGCAGGAGAATGGCATGAGCCCGGGAAGCGGAGCTTGCAGTGAGCTGAGATCCGGCCACTGCACTCCAGCCTGGGCGACAGAGCGAGACTCCGTCTCAATAAATAAATAAATAAATAAATAAATAAATAAATAAAACCAGAGATTAATGCATAACCAAAACTAAAACTTCATAGGTTAAATTGTGTTAACATAAATGAAATAAAATTACTGTGATAGAAATATGCTTTAGTTTCTGTCTACAATTATAAAAATGGAAGATGAATGAGGAATTTAAAAGATAACAATACACTTTTATCTTGTAACTTAGTGTTAATATCAGTGAAATATACTTTTCAGGATAATATTTTCAAATGCAGCAAATATTGTTATAGACTGATGGCATAGCCTTTATTTGCCTTGTCAACATTAAGGTAGCAAGACTTCTGAGATAAAAATGTCAGACTGACAGTAGTGACTCAGAAGGCAGAAATCCAAAAAATGCACTTGCAGTAAATTTTGCTACACTGCCCAGGGCACTTCTTCATCTGTATGTGTAACATGTATTCAGCTATTGTAAAGTTTCTTTAACAGTCCTCGAAGTACTACGCCAGTAACAAGGAAGATTGATAGCAGCTTCCATGCCTCTTTGTTAATCACATTAAGAACTCTGCTTTGTACTCTTTCATGTTGTGTCTGGAAAGATATATCCCCACCACACCATATTGAAAACTTTCATCCTATTACCCATCTGCTGCCAGCAAATGATCAGCTTAAATGCAAAAAAATGGGTGATGGGGGTGTGAAAGTCAAAGATTTGCCAAGCATACCATTTTTCTACTACTCATTCTTCTAATTACTTTTTGGGAAATGAGAGAACCTAACCATACAACATTTTGAAATGTTTCCTTAGGGAATCTGAATAATATTTTATGTAACTTGAGTTATATGATAATGACAAGCATGTCTTCAAACATTAGAATTAAACTCATGGATGTAGCATAGTGCCTGTTGTTTTTCATCATAAGAGTTTATGATAACACTGATCACTGGAGTCTGCAGTTTATAAAAGATTTTCCCTCTGTTTAGGGGGAGTTTCTTATACTGGTTGACTGGTTCCCAGCTCCTACAGTCAGATAAATAAAAAGTTGCAGCAGGGGGACCAACTAGTAGTGAGTACATTTCATCAGTTGGAGACAGAAAATTTATTTCTTCAATTACTTTAGAACATCTGCATGTTACAAGGAGGAATGTGCATTAACACAATTAACCATTTCTTTTTTTAAAATTGAATTCATGGATTAAATCCTAAGTTTTCTAATCAGTTTTGTTCTGGTGTCATAAGTTAAGGGAGAATCAATACCCAACTTATGTTCCTGCATAAAGAGATTACTTGGATAATAGATTTTTTCCAATGCTTTTGCAAATATTGAGTCTGATAAAATAACTCTAACAGAGATACAATTAATCATATCAGTAAGTTTTTCATCAGCAATATTTCACAAAGACTAGACCTGAATCTAAATTGCAGGCAAGATCATTCAATTCGATAGAGTAGCTACAATTTTCTCGTATAGTGAAATGACCAGTTGCACTCAACAAACAGTACAGCACAACCCCTAAGTGCAGGGGATCTGGAGGCAAAACATGCGGGTCAAAGCCTCACTGTACCACTTTCCAGCTGTGTAATCTTGGGAAAGATTCTTCATCTCTAAAATTATGCTTAAAAGCTGTACCTGACTTTTAGAATTGTTGTAAACATTAAATTTGTAAATGAGAATGATCTTACATGTAACCATTGTTTAAACCTTTATGAATAAAATTCTAGATGAGTCACTGATATAGTTTGGCTGTGTCCCCACCCAAATCTCATCTTGAATTGTAGTTCCCATAATTCCCACATGCTCTGGGAGGAAACTGGTGGGAGATAATTGAATCATAGGGGAGGTTTACCCCATACTGTTCTTGTGGTAGTAAAGAAGTCTCATGATAGTTGACAGTTTTATAATGAGTTTCCCTTTTGCTTGGTTCTCATTCGCTCTTGCTTGCTGCCATGTAAGACTGTGATTGCTTGGACTGTGAGGCCTCCCCAGCAACGTGAAACTGTGAGTCCATTCATTTTCTTTATAAATTACCCAAGCTGGGGTATGTATTGATCAACAGTGTGAAAATGGACTGATAACAGTCTTGGACTGTGAGTTCTAAGAATTAAATGCTGTGTAGAATGATGGAATATCTTGGGAAGACATCTACAGCTCTGGAGAGGCATTACCTAAAATAAGGAACTTATGTCAGAAGGGAAAATCAAACCTATTTTCATCTTAATGGATTCTCATTAACTACATTACTGGTGAGCATTTTTCATACATGGCTGATTTTCTCAGTTGAGACTACAACCACATTTCATTCCTTCTCCAAACAGGGATGTGTGTACTCTCAGGAAATGTAATCTAATTTAAAATTGGATGGAGAAAAACCATGTCAAAAAACACAGTAGTTGTATGGCTAAAATAGATCAACCACTTTATTACATACAAACCAAAATATTTCAGATTATGTACTTCATTGTTTATTTCTTTTAGAATAGAAAAGAAAGAGTTAAGATTATATCACTGTCTAAAGATTTAGAAACAGGGTCCAGTGGTAGCACCATCAATGAGTTACTTCCAAATAGTCTGCCAGAGAGTCCATAAAATTTAAATGTTCTCTTTAAAGAGGCAGTAATTGAGAATCATTACTTTGATATAGAATCTCAACTGTCACAGCTATAAATAATATTCCTTCCTATTATGGTTATTTAGTGTATTGCCTTCTTAATGATTGTTTTCATAATTAAGAAGAAATGCAGTATTTTCTCTATTTAAAAACTTTTTTTTTTTTTTCTGTAAGTGTATTGAACTGTATATCCATCCTCCTAGCAAGCTTGGTGTCCCAAACTGGATTAGAAAAAAAAATAATACGGGTAGATTTAGGATGTTTGTCATGCTAATAGGTATTCTTTAGGAAGAGAAAACTTCAATTAGTTTCTGTCATGGATTGGAGAAGGTAAAGGCAGGAGGAAGGAATAAATGTGGGAATTACATTGAATAAATTTATCTAGGGGAAGCCATCCTGAACTACTTAGTAGGAAAAGCAAAGCAAAATGATTATATAGGAACACTTCCACAATCCAGTGCAATGAGGATTGTCAGGAGGAAAGGAAAATTCTTTGAAATGATATCTCTGTACATACTTTTGAACCACAGGAGAAGCAATGTACCATGAAGTAAAGTCAACAGATGAGAGTAAGATTAGCTCTCCAAGTGTCTGAGACAGTAGAACAGTATAAAATATCCTTTTGCAATTTATGAATATAATTATTAAGTGTTGGAAAATGAAGATAACCAATATTGAAAAGAGTGAATAAAATAGGCAGATATGAAAAGGAAAACAGACAATATTTTAGAATTGAATATATAGAAATGAAAAATATATACTCTGTAGACAGGCCAAATAACTGAATATGGGAAAAGAATACTGAAGAACTAGAATATAAATCTGAAGAAACTCTCCAGAAGCGGCAAAATGACATAAAGAGATGAGACATACGAAACAGAAATTAAGAGATATAAAGGGTAAAGTGGAAGGCCAACTTTTTTTTTTTTTTTTTTTTGGAGACAGAGTCTCACTCTGTTGCGCAGGCTTGAGTGCAGTGGTGCAATCAACTCATTGGAGCCTCGACCTCTAGGGCCCATGTGCAAGTGATCTTCCCACCTC
>NW_016807882.1:752863-758001 GCF_001698545.2 Rhinopithecus bieti
ACAGAGAAGAGAAGAGGGCACAGGACCAAACCCTGAGAAGATTCATCCTTTGTGACCTGTAGAAGAGGAGCTCACAAGGGAAACCAGATGAGGAAGAGCAGAGAGGGAAGCTGGAGAAGGTAAGCACAGATTTTACCCACTTCCAGCTCTGTAGAGGCTGATAGTAGTCTCATGTGGCTTCTAAGATTTACTTTTCCCCTTTTTTTTTTCACTTTCTCCATTGCTTGTTTTTTTTATTTTTATTTTTATTTTTATTTTTTTTTGAGATGGAGTCTCGCTCTGTCGCCCAGGCTGGAGTGCAGTGGCCAGATCTCAGCTCACTGCAAGCTCCACCTCCCGGGTTTATGCCATTCTCCTGCCTCAGCCTCCCAAGTAGCTGGCACTACAGGTGCCCGCCACCTCGCCTGGCTAGTTTTTTGTATTTTTTAGTAGAGACGGGGTTTTACCGTGTTAGCCAGGATGGTCTCGATCTCCTGACCTCGTGATCCACCCATCTCGGCCTCTCAAAGTGCTGGGATAACAGGCTTGAGCCACCGCACCCGGTGGCAAGCATTTGAAAAATCTTATATATTGCATTTCTGTAACTAATTGAGTAAATAAATATATCATATCAATTGAAACTAAAGCATATACCTTATGAGGTAGGAATTATATTTCAGTTGCCATATTGTTTGCAACAGTTACATGTAGGACAGATAAGTGATGTATTATTATTACAAATGGATTAGTGTATAGTGTTAAAATCTCCACTGTATGAAATGTTAGCAATAATGAGGCAATAACGTTATCTGGAAAGAAAATATTATTAAAATTTTAAAAGCATTTAAAATAATTTCCTGCAGGTAAATTTTCAGATGATTTTAGGATAAAACAGAGAGGATTCCTTATAAACTTGCTTATTTTTTGGGTTATGAAGTATTATTAATTTTAGACATCAACAGGAAAATAAAATTATTAAATTTTGAGTAACCACTCAGAATAGAAATAGATGTAGAAGTTTAAATTCATCAAGGAACAAAAGACATTAATCTAAATCAAGTCAGAAAATGTCAAGAAAAAAATGAAAAAAATCATAAGCAAAAAATGAATGAAAGAATAAAATGCAAGATTAAGAACACAGTATATGAGACAATTTTTAAGATCTTAAATCATTTGCTAAAAAGAAACAATGACATAAGACACTTCCATTTAAGTTCAGCATAGAAAATAACTATCGATATTGAGCACCTTACCTTGGTAGATTTAGGCCGAGATGACAAAATTTTGATGTAGTAGAAAGACAATTGAGTTCTTTCTCCTGACTCTGAAACTTATTTATTCCATGCTTGAAATTGAAGGAATACATTTAACTTGTATGAATGTCTGTTTTTAAATGCAAATGTGGGGTAATGAGAACAGTTTTCCCTTAGTGCTTAGGATGAATTTCCAATTGCCCATCATCACATGCAAGGACTTTCATGGGGCTTCTCTAGCCTCATCTCCAACATTTTTCTTCTCAGGACAACTTCGCTTCAGCTCAAAAAACTATTTGCAGTCCCCCCACGGATACACCACTGTTCAAAACCTGTCCTATTCAAAAGTTGCTATGTCCACTCAAGTGCTTTAAGGGAAACTACACTGCTGAAAAACCTACTGAAGAAGGAGAACCTAGGATATCCCTTGGAAAAGTGGCAACCGATTTTACCGGACAGTGGTATCTAAGTCAGCAAATCTGGTAGCATCTTGCACAGAAAATCATGAGTAAGAGGAAAAATGGTAATATGCTGGGTTATTCACATATGAATTTGGAATTATTTATTTGGAATTTCAGTGGAAAATTGTGAAGATAACCAATCACGCATAGCAGAAATAGAAACAAGAAAATAGATCATAAAGAGCAGAGAACAAGAGTGGAGGATGATCATATTAACAAAACTAAAATAAGGAAAGCATTACTTTCTTTTCATACATTAAATAAATGAAGACAATTGTACTCTATCGTACCTGTTAACAAAAGACTATGAGATCTTTGGAGGAAAAACGAGAACTTTACTTTTTTAAAACAGTCTGCAGACTGGGGAGACACAGCCTTTGGTGCAAACCAATAAAGCACTCTGGGGTTGGGGATTGGAAAGTTAGAGATTAAAAGGCAAAAGTTGCAGGAAGAGTCAGGGGAGTGTGAAACAGAGTCTTAATCGGATGGCATTTAAGATCCAAATCACCACTCTCTCTTAGTTGGCTGGTTCCAGGTGGCTGATGGTTGGTTGGCTTGTGCCGAGTGGTTCTTTTATAGTCAGTTAGGGACTTCTCAGCTGCAGTTGTTTCCAGGAACTGTTATTTTACTTAGTTGTAGAAAAACAGATTTTGCAACACTTTCTAAGGACACAGAGGGAGTGACTGCTCCCTCACCCTGCCATGGGCTCTGGTGTCTGCTTTTACTTTTGAGCCATAGAGTCTGGGAGCATAATTGTCTAATAACTGGTAGCATAATTTGACTTACCATATTGAAAACAGGTGGTTTTTAAACTCTAACTTGAAAAAAATTGTTATAGATAACATAAAACATGATTTCCAGGCTAAATTTTGTTACTCTTTTCTTTTGAATGAATGTTTTACAGTTAGTAATTTCACATTTAGTTGAAAATTTTCTTAAACTGGAGAAATTAGGAATCCTATTTACCTAAAAGTAAAGCCAGTAAAATGTTTCTCCACATTCTCTGGTGTAATTCTCTTGCGTGTTGTTCTTCAACTTTCAAATACACATAGTATAAACTGAGATTTACCTCCACTAACAAATTTTTTCCTCAATTTTTTGCCTAAAAGTTCATTCTCTCATTTCCTAGTAAAATAAATAATGGAAATTTGATTCAGCATACATGTAACTTTTGAGTGAGTTATTGTTGTTGTTATTAAAATAATGGAGTACAAGAAGTATGAATTAGCAATAGAAATAAGATAAAATAATTTTTTAAGAGTAGGACCACATATTTTACGTACTTGTCCCCCCATCCTCACAAAAAATTAGGTATTAACATAATTAAAGTTTTTCTTTGGCACTAGCAGCTTCTAAAAACAAGGAATACGGAAAGGATTCAATCAACTAGTATTTTATGATGCACATTTACTTCTGAATTAGTTATGCTAGCTTTTCTCTACGTTAAAAGTGGCTGGCATAGCAGTAACAGCAGTGGTGGGTGGAGATGGGGAATGAGGAGATATTGACCAGATAATTCTGAGTAGATTCCATTCCCATGGCTATGAAAATAGAAAGCAAAAAAGGCAGGAAGCAGCAGTGAATGCAATAGTTGAAATGCAGCTTGCTTTGAAGAGGAGAGGGGGAAGGGTGGAGGGAAAGAAATAAGCAACCAAAGACAGGTCATGTAAACCATGAGCCAGGAAGTAAATTCTTTAAAATGATGCTTGCCAGAAGCTAAATTCTTGTAAATGTGGGCCTTTTTTTCCCCCCAATGCTATTACTATTGGAATGAGGAATACTTGGGGACCGGATGAGGAAAAGGTCAGAAGTCACTAAATTGTAATTTTATGAAGAATGTAATTGCTCTGCTTTAGTTTTAACATTAAAATCCATAAGCCCAGGAAAAACAATTCTCCTTCTCATGAACTACCCTTTCTAACATTTCTAGAAGATTTATGTTATGTGAGAAAAGACTCTCTTCCTAAAGTATTGGTTTATATTTTCAAAATCTGTTTTTAGTTTGGAGTTACTGGGAGGAGGTAGGAGCGGGCTGTGGAGGAGGGAGGAAGTTGTTAGTCTAGAATGGTTGCTGCTTGGGTGGAAGTTGGATGAATCTAAATGACTTAATAATTTCAATTCTCTGGAGTTGATCTGTTTCTTATCTCAATGTCTAAGGGAAAATAATTTTGGCTAGTAGGCATAAAATTTTCAATTATTGAGACATCAAATAACTGCTAATCCAGAGTTAAAGGTTAGCTTCAATGCATTAAAGATGAGATTTAAAAGTACAGGTTTCTACTGTAGTACATATATTCATACATAGAATATTGATATTCTTTTCAGCAATAAAAATCATACTTAAGGAATATTGCTACAACAGGCTTTGGTGATAATAAGCAATTAATGAAATCGATAGCAGTTTTTGTTTGTTTGTTTTTTGTCATTGCCATAAACCAGTAAATCATGAGCATGCAATTCCAGATAGTTACCACCATTAAACAAGTGGCTTGAGTAGAATGATATTTAAAATATTTAAAGTAGTAAACACTTTGGGGGAAAAAAGGGGAGAGGAGAAATATCTTTTTTAAAAAAAATTATCCTCAGATATGTCTCACTGCATAAACTTCAGTTCAGTGAAAATATGTGCCTGCAAAAGTTGCACAAAATCTTGATGTGACTCTTACCATACAATCTTACCTTCACTTTTAAATTTCCTTAGTGTGACTGATTTTCCCCATTAGATAAAATATGTTTAAATTTCAGGCACAGACAAATAGCCATATAAACATCTATCTGTGTGTTCATAAGGAAAAGTAACTGCTCAAGGGATTATTAACATCATTTTAAAAGAAAATATTTGTTTAACGATGTTGATTAATCCTATCCATGAGCATGGAATGTTCTTCCATTTGTTTGTGTCCTCTTTTATTTCGCTGAGCAGTGGTTTGTAGTTCTCCTTGAAGAGGTCCTTCATATCCCTTGTAAGTTGGATTCCTACTGCCCAAGGTAATTTATAGATTCAATGCCATCCCCATCAAGCTACCAATGACTTTCTTCACAGAATTGAAAAAACTACTTAAGTTCATATGGAACCAAAAAAGAGCCCACATTGCCAAGATAATCCTAAGCAAAAAGAACAAAGCTGGAGGCCTCACACTACCTGACTTCAAACTATACTACAAGGCTACAGTAACCAAAACAGCATGGTACTGGTACCAAAGCAGAGAAATAGACCAATGGAACAGAACAGAGCCCTCAGAAATAATACCACACATGTAAAACCATCTGATCTTTGACAAATCTGACAAAAACAAGAAATGGGGAAAGGATTCCCTATTTAATAAATGGTGCTGGGAAAACTCGCTAGCCGTATGTAGAAAGCTGAAACTGGATCCCTTCCTTACACCTTATACAAAAATTAATTCAAGATGGATTAAAGACTTAAATGTTAGTCCTAAAACCA
>NW_016807882.1:758261-763781 GCF_001698545.2 Rhinopithecus bieti
CAAAGGATATGAACAGACATTTCTCAAAAGAAGACATTCACACAGCCAACAGACACATGAAAAAATGCTCACCATCACTGGCCATCAGAGAAATGCAAATCAAAACCACAATGAGATACCATCTCACACCAGTTAGAATGGCGATCATTAAAATGTCAGGAAACAACAGGTGCTGGAGAGGATGTGGAGAAATAGGAACACTTTTACACTGTTGGTGGGACTGTAACCTAGTTCAACCATTGTGGAAGACAGTGTGGCGATTCCTCAAGGATCTAGAACTAGAAATACCATTTGACCCAGTCATCCCATTACTGGACATAAACCCAAAGGATTATAAATCATGCTGCTATAAAGACACATGCACATGTATGTTTATTTTGGCACTATTCGCAATAGCAAAGGCTTAGAGCCAACCCAAATGTCCATCAGTGACAGACTGGATTAAGAAAATGTGACACATATACACCATGGAATACTATGCAGCCATGAAAAAGGTTGAGTTCATGTCCTTTGTAGGGACATGGATGAAGCTGGAAACCATTATTCTGAGCAAACTTTCACAAGGACAGAAAACCAAACACCACATGTCCTCACTCATAGGTGGAAATTGAACAATGAGAACACTTGGACACAGGAAGAGGAATATCACATACCAGGGCCTGTCGTGGGGTGGAGAGAGGGGATAGGGATAGCATTAGGAGATATACTTAATGTAAATGACAAGTTAATGGGTGCAGCACACCAACATGGCACATGTATACATATGTAACAAACCTGCATGTTGTGCACATGTACCCTAGAACTTAAAGTATAATAATAAAAAGTAAATAAAATAAAATTTTAAAAAACTGAAAAAAAAAAAAAGAAAATACTTGTTTCTTCTTTTAGATTTAAAATGAGTCTAAAGGTTTTATGTGGACATACATAATCAAAGAGATAAATGCTAGATTTTAAAAAAGTATTTAAAGACCCTGTCATGTTGGACCCCTACTGACTCCACTAGGAATGACCCTGTCTCTGAGAGGCCAGAAAAGAGACCCAGAGCCTGCAAATGAGATGTCAAGTTTATTGAAGACTTACGTATGGGATGGTCCAGTGGTAGTGGGCTGGACAGGACAGATGCTACCCTTTGTAAAAGCATGTGGTCTATGTGGCAATTTTCACTTTGCACACTCCACGTAGAAACCCCCATTTAACCCCAAACAAAGGGCTTCAATCCCCTGTATGGTCTGCATTCCAAGGGATAGGCCAATGGATCAGATGTCCTTCAAAGATAAGGAATAAATCTCCAGTTGGCTACCCCCAGGTTTCTTGCTTGGAACTCCAAACACACATTCTCCTTAGAATGTAGGGTCATCCTCAGGGTATGGTTAAGTTATTGCTGTCAGGAGCATCTGCCATACACACCCAGAGGACATTTGCCTCTCCTCATGGATTAGCAATAGATTCTATATTTTCATATTCAGTGATATCACTTTTAAAGCTAAAGTTCTCTTTCCAATACACTAAACTGCTCAACAATTTTATGAACAATGTTGAGTAATCCAAGGCTTAACGAGCTATTATGGTTAATAAATTGCATCCCACCTAGGTTTTTGATCAGAATATTCAGACAGCTTCTAGCAAAGAGTTAAGGTAAAACATGGTAAATAATTTCTTTTTCAAAACACAGACACAACTTTAGTTAGTATCTTTGAAATAGTGAGCATTAGTTTATAATTTCACAATACATTTCATTGAAAGAATTGTATAAGATCTTCAATACGCTCAACTATGGAGTTATACAGGAATGATTTTTACTCTATATTTAATAACAGCACTTTCTTTTAATAAGACATCCCAGTGGAAACTACCAGTATGTGAATTACAGAAAATAAAAGTTAATTAAACAAGTAGTGACATTGACCTCATTAAGATACCTGGATATTTATCAGAGAAAGTGATACTTCAGTTAGTTTATCAGAACACGGAACAGAGATAACATCACCTTAATTGAATTCAAGTAACAGTGAAGGGAAAATTTCATTAGGTATTCTGTATGAGAAAGCTAGATGGTAGAAACAGGATTAGATTCAGGCACTATACCAAATAGTATGAAAGTTGTTTGAATTCAAAACAAGATTATATTATTAGAAGATGTGAGTTATCATAATGTATTACTCATGTGAAAGTAAGTGTTTCCTCAGTATTCTCTGGGGTGTTTACCTCACCTGAACATCTCCATAGTGGATGTAAAAATAGCCTGTCAATGGTTAAATCAGACTGAGAAATAGCAGTCCTGACTTCTCTGGCTTGTTTTCCAAATTACCTTGGTGCACAAGGGAATGAAGCTTGCTTTTAACTCAGTGACTACACAGCAAACATATTCCTCATGGAAAACACGTGTAGGAGGTCATATTTCCTCATCTCAGCTTGTGTCAGCCCTTTTAGAAAAACAGAAGAAAATGAAAGCAATTATTTCACCTTAGCTAATTTGTGAGTTTCTCTATACATCTTGTGTTTCAAATGTTTTTGTGAGGAATAAATTTACCAACACAGTTTGAAATGTGTGGTTGCTGTATGTGTGACTCATGATGTAGCATGGGAATCCCCTATCTTTCAGTAAATAGCACAAATTCCCATTTTCCTATTTTAAATAAATTAAAAATGAAAATGTATTTGTT
Organism: Rhinopithecus bieti; assembly: GCF_001698545.2. NCBI lineage: Eukaryota > Metazoa > Chordata > Mammalia > Primates > Cercopithecidae > Rhinopithecus > Rhinopithecus bieti. The sequence goes on from NW_016807882.1 coordinate 760,925, forward strand.
TTGTTTTGTTTTTTAAGTCTGGTCTTTGGAACTGGATCCATTATTGAATAGGTTAGGGAAAAAAATCTTCTGATTGAAAACTCTGCAATTGCAACTATTCTATTTTTCAACTAAGCAAATTTCAGAGCCCTCTACAAAAGATATCCTACTATATCAACCCTTCTTGCCTCTCTACCCATCTGTTCTTCTCTTTTAAAATTTTATGTCATTTTACTTACTGTGTCACTATCGTGTGAGAAATGCCAGGTTAAACCTTGTTTAATAAAGAATGGTAAAATAGAGACCTTGGTCTGATGGAATTTATACTATGAATAGGGAAATAAGTATACATGCATGAAAAGAGAAACTAACACTTTTTGAGCACCTATTATATTTTACACACATTTGCACATAAACTACATGAACTTGAGCATTGTAAAATTGTTTGGGGCTCTAAGTGCTACTAAGGTACCTATTTTGAACATAAGGACAGGAAAGTTTAAAGAGCCCCAAGATCATATTACTAATAAATGCTGGACCTAGGTTTTGAACCAGGGTATTTGATCTTCAAACCATAGTTCTTTGTTCTATACCAAAGCCCTCTCCTCTGCTACTCTTTTCCCCACTTAATTCCTTGGCTACATTTTTCATATTCTACCTATTCATTCCTTAATGAGGAAAAACTCAGACTTCACAAGAACTGGTTGTAGCGTCCCCAGTAACATCCGGGGAATAAAACGGGCTGATTTTCACATAGCACATAACAAATAGACATAGAGTCCATGTGGGTCAAAATGAAGCTGAAAGGACATGGCCTTCAAATAAATTGTATGTAACTTTAATCTGCACTAGAGCATCAACCCTTCTTATCTTTTAAGACTTAGCTCAAGTGGCCTTTCTTTGGGTTATAATTAAGGATAGGTGAAATTGAAGATAACCAAGGATTCAAACGCTTATTACTATCAATTCAGTGTTGCATTGTTATTTAGATAGTACATTATGTAATAATGCATGGCTGAAATGAATATTCAGTAAGTCAAGGTTAGAATGCTCTGTGGGGAAACAAGAGCTCCAAATGTAAACACTATGATGCAGTGGTAGCATCCAACCTTCCACATAACTGAAGGATCTGATTTTATCAAGATAAAATATCATTTGTGTTGTTTATCAGTACTATTTGACATTAAACTCATTTTAGTGAAATTGCTTGGACTTGAAGTCACAAGATATGGGTGGTTTTCTTTTTATGTCACGTATGCGATTTAGGACAAGATACTTTAATCACAGCTGATCTCAGGTTCTGTGGCTGAAATACATGTCTTAAAAGTTAACACAAGAATTAGGCCAGGCAAGGTGGCTCACGCCTGTAATCCTATCACTTTGGGAGGCCGAGGCAGGCCGATCACTTGAGGCCAGAAGATCAAGACCAGTCTGGCCAACATGGCAAAACCCTGTCTCTACTAAAAACACAAAAATTAGATGGTGTGATGGCACACCCCTGTAATCCCAGCTCCTTGGGTGGCTGAGGCGCAAGAATCTCTTGAACCTGGGAGGCAGAAGTGGCAATGAGTTGAGATCACACCACGCCACTTCAGCCTGGGTGATGGAGTGAGACACTGTCAAGAACAAAACCAAACCAAAAAAATTAATACAAGTATTAAATGACAGAGAGTCAATAAAAATACCCAGTTTAATGCCTTGTACACAGAGCTTAGTATATGTCACAAGACACCAGGGTGAGTTGTTCCAATAACAAGACCTTGGAGCTTAGTCTTTTGGCCATCTTTGAAATATATTACTGGTCATTTGCCCAGGTTAGATTGTGGCTACTTAGTTTAGTGAGCGAAACAAAAACTATCACAAAAAGAGAGAAAAGAGGAACCACACATAAACTGTCAACATCTGCTTTAAAAAAAAAAAAAAAAAAAAAAAAACACCATGGGCCGGGCACGGTGGCTCATGCCTATAATCCCAGCATTTTGGGAGGCCGAGGTGGGTGGATCACAAGGTCAGGAGATCGAGACCATGGTGAAACCCCATCTCTACTAAAAATACAAAAACAAATTAGCCGGGTGTGGTGGTGGGCGCCTATAGTCCCAGCTACTCAGGAGGCTGAGGCAGGAGAATGGTGTGAACCCAGGAGGCAGAGCTTGCAGTGAGCCGAGATCATGCCACTGCACTCCAACCTGGTGACAGAGCAAGACTCTGTCTCAAAAAATAAATAAATAAATAAATAAAAACACCGTGAAGCTTTAGGGTGCTAAAAAATAACAGCAGTACTTAGAATAATTCGACAAGGCAAGACGCAGTGGCTCACACCTGTAATCCCAGCACTTTGGGAGGCTGAGGCGGGTGGATCATCTGAGGTCGGGAGTTCAAGACCAACCTGACCAACATGGAGAAATCCCGTCACTACTAAAAATACAAAATTTGCTGGGTGTGGTGGCGCACACCTGTAATCCCAGGTACTCGGGAGGCTGAGGCAGGAGAATAGCTTGAACCCAGAAGGTGGAGGTTGTAGTGAGCCGAGATTACCCCAAGGCATTCCAGCCTGGGCCACAAGAGCAAAACTCTGTCTCAAACAAACAAACAAACACAAATAAACAAACAAAAAGAATAATTTGACAAGCAGATAAAAATAGTGGATATATTAAGCAAAATCGAGACAATAACTACAAGCATAAAGAGCAAACGTATAAAGAAAGGATCCATCTAAGAATGGGGTCTGCAATCTGAAGTCAGCATCCACATTGTTATTAGCAATAATTGCCACTAGTTCATGAACATTCCTAATTTATAGGTTTGTGTGTGAGGGTTTTAGATTTTTATCTTATTTTATTTTATTTTATTTTATTTTATTTTATTTTATTTTATTTTA
>NW_016807882.1:764333-772658 GCF_001698545.2 Rhinopithecus bieti
TTTTTTGTATTTTTAGTAGAGACGGGGTTTCACCATGGTCTCGATCTCCTGACCTTGTGATCCGCCCGTCTCGGCCTCCCAAAGTGCTGGGATTACAAGCGTGAGCCACCGCGCCCGGCCTATTTTATTTATTTATTTTGAGACAGAGTCTCACTGAGTCTCCCCAGCTGGAGTGCAATGGCATAATCTCAGGTCACTACAGCCTCCTCCCCCAGGGCTCAAGTAATTTTCCTGCCTCAGCCTCCCGAGTAACTGGGATTACAGGCATGTGCCACCACACCTGGCTAATTTTGTATTTTTAGTAGAGACGGGGTTTCTCCATGTTGGTCAGGCTGGTCTTGAACTCCTGACCTCAGGTGATCTGCCCACCTCGGCCTCCCAAAGTGCTGGGATTACAGGTATGAGCCACTGCACCCAGCTAACTTTACTTTTTAAAGTGGTAATAGCCAAATTTAGGTTGCTACTTTTATTTATCTATTATCAGTTACTTTTTTCTTTATAGGGTATTAATTTTTTTTATTTTTTTCTCCATTATTAGTAGTTTTCCTTTTGTCTCAGCATCAGTTCTGTTTGGAAAGCACTGTCTAGTAGCTCCTGGCATCCAACATATATCAATTCTTCAATATTTGGAAATGGTCGAGAAAAAAGAGTAGTAAATGTACAATATATTTTGATAAATCACATATATTTAGACAGAAAGAAAACAAAACCACTTATTTCTCTCCAGGTGATCTGTTTCTGACAGTAACTTGACACGGTAACTATAATTTAGACTTCTCAAAAAGACATATCGTGCATTTTCAATAACACCAATTGCCTCATGCTGCCACTCTACAGGAAGAAATATTTTTCTTTTCTTTTCTTCTTTTCTCTTCTCTCCTTTTCTCTTTTCTAATTTGGAAGTTAGAAAGTTAAAGGTGCTATGGAAATAATATAACAAGGAAGGGGAAAAATGTAGGTTTAGGGGAGGGTAAACATTTTAAATGGAGAGTCAGGTAAGGTCTCACCAAGACGACGGCATATAAGAAAAACCTTGCAGGAAGTGAGTAAATCTTGGGAAACAGCATCTACCAGCCAGACAGAAAAGCTGGTATAAAAGTATTGAGACAGGAGTGTTATTAGTGCATTCGCAGACTAGGAAGGAAGCCAGTATGGCTGAAACAAGGTTAAAGATGTAATGGGTGGCCAGATTGCTCACAGGTTTTTATACACATAAGGACATGAAATTACATAAAAAGTATGACAAGAGTTACCCTGGATGCTTTGTTGAGAGTATAGTATAAGAGCAAGAATAGAATCAGGAAGACCAGTAAGCAAATATTTAAATAATTCAACAAAGAAACAATGGGGACTTGGCCCAAAATAATAGCAATGGAAGTGGTTAAAGCATTGGATTTTGAATGCATTAAAATCAACAGTGATTGTGGATATTTTGGACATATGTTATAAAAGAAAGAAAAAAATTAATGATTTCAAGAATTTTCAACCGGGTGCAGTGGCTCATGCCTGTCATCTCAGCTCTTTGGGAGGCCGAGGTGGGCGGATCACTTGAGTTCAGGAGTTCGAGACCAGCCTGGCCAACATGGTGAAACCCCGTCTCTACTAAAAATACAAAAATTTGCTGGGTGTGGTGGCAGGTGCCTATAATCCCAACTACTGGGGAGGCTGAGGCAGGAGAATTGCTTTTACTTGGAAGGCAGAGGTTGCAGTGACCCGAGACTGTGCCACTGCACTCCAGCCTGGGTGAGAGAGTGAGACTCCATCTCAAAAAAAGAAAAAAAAAAAAAAAGAATTTTAGCCTGATAGACAAACATTATAGAATTCTTATTAATTGAGGTGGGGAAGTCTATGGGAAAAGGAGGTTTATTTGGTGCAGATCAAGAATTTAGTTCTGGATATGCTAATTTAAGAGGTCCATCAGACAAACACAAGAATATGTTAGGGCGGCAGCTAGAAATATATGGATACAGTTCAGGCAATGTGAATGTGGGTGTTATCATCATATAGATGGTATGTAAAGTCATGAGATTAGGCAAGATCTTCAAAGCAGTAAGTGTAGCTAGAGACAAAAGGAAATCCAGGCCGGGCGCGGTGGTTCATGCCTGTAATCCCAGCACCTTGGGAGGCAGACTTGGGCAGATCACCTGAGTTCGGGAGTTCGAGACCAGCCTGACCACCATGGAGAAACCCTGTCTCTATTAAAAATACAAATTTAGCCAGGTGTGGTGGCACATGCCTGTAATCCCAGTTACTAGGGAGGCTGAGGCAGGAGAATCGCTTGAACCTGAGAGGTGGAGATTGTGGTGAACCAAGATAGTGCCATTGCACTCCAGCCTGGGCAACAAGAGCGAAACTCCACCTCAAAAAAAAAAAAAAAAAAAAAAAAAATTCAAAGTTCAAGCACTGGTACCCTCCAACTATAAGGTAGTTTAAGGAAAATCAACAATATAAACTGAGAAGTAATTGCCAATGAGCAAGTGTAAAATTAGCAGAGTGTCATATAATGGATGCCAAGAGAAAAACAGAATTCAAGCAAACAAGGCTATAGACTTTATAATAAGTTGGATAATTATATCTGAAATAAATACATCATAACTTATCTCACCCTGTTATTTAAGGACATTTAACTATGTTTGTGTAATAATAATTAATAGTTTCATATAACATTATGTTATTACACATTAGGTCAGGATTAAATATGAAATATTGGGCAGCTGTGTTACTTTCTGTTTCATTGAAGAAATCAACAAAATCAAGCTATTCTTATATTAAAAAGTGCTGTACTTCTGTCACTTTTGACTTATAAAACATGATCAATATGGCAATATATTGTATTCTTAATATATAGAAAACAAATGGAGGGAAAATCAGTTTTCTTGCCATAATTAATATACACTTTTTTGAAAGTGCCAAAATGCATTTGCGTTATGGATTCAGGCCACTGTATCTTTAAAATCTAAAAATCTGGGCACGGTGGCTCATAATTGTAATCCCAGAACTTTGGGAGGTTGAGGCTGGCGGATCACTTGAGGTCAGGAGTTTGAGGCCAGCCTGGACAACATTGCGAAAACCCGTCTCTACTAAAAATACAAAAATTAGCCAGGCATGGTGGCTCATGGTTGTAATCCCAGCTACTCGGGAGGCTGAGGCAGGAGAATTGCTTGACCCCTAGGGGAGGAGGTTGTAGTGACCTGAGATTACGCCATTGCCTGGGAGACTCAGCGAGACTCTGCCTCAAAATAAATAAATAAAATAAAATAACATAAAAATCTAAAACCCTCACATACAAACCTATAAATTAGGAATGTTCATGAGCTTTATCAGGAAAGCACAGACTATGCCACGATAGGATATGGCAGACTCCTGAAAAGGTAGGCTCTCAAATCCTCAAAACATAATATGGTGTTAATAGAACTACTTGGTAGTTCATTTGATGATTAAGAAAAACACATGTGCATTTTAATTTTCTTACTGAAAGTGGCTCCACAAAGTACTGACTATAATACCTACTAAATATACATAGAAACACAAATATGTCTGATTTTTTAACTATTACGATAAAATAAAAGAATGTAAGCCTTGACCATTAGGAATCATGGAAGTAATTTTCATATTAATAGCAAAAAATAAGGAACTGAAGTGTAAGTGTTCCATTTCAAGCCCTATATTTGGAGAACCAGAGCCTGCCTCGCAGGAAGCAGCCTGGTTGCCTGCCTGTGAAAAGTTTCACACGCCCTCCTTTTGCCCCCTGTAACCCTCTCACTTCTTAGCCCCACCTTGCTCACTTGCCCCATTAACACTGAGTATAAATCAGTTTCATCTGCTGTCTCTTGCATTTCTTTCTTCCCTTCCTCTTTCACTCTCTTTCTCTCCCTGTCTGTCTTTGTAAGTTGGTCTCCATTGCACCATATGGCAGCTGAGAGAAGGGGAGAGCAATTATCTGGCTCTGAACAAAAGGCGCTGTGGTGTCACACCGGCCCTTGAATGCATGAGACACGGTCATGTATAGAAGGGCCTCCAGCCCTGTCAGCGAGACTAAAGGGAAGGGTGATGGAGCTGCCTCCAGATAAGGAGAGGAACCAGTAAACTCTTCCTCAGTGTCCCTTTCCCTCCTCTCCTTCCCTCCGTTTTCAGTGTTTTTTGTTTGCTTGTTTCTGTGCCCAAATCAGATTAGTTTATTAATGACAAAGTCAGAATGTGTGGCAGAACAAGAAATTAAAGCAAGCTATCTTATTCATACACTTCTAAATAGCCCCAAACAACATATCAGTAATTACACAAGTATTTCAACATATAAGGGGAAAACTGATAAATTTCAAGGAGATGGTATCCTTTTAAAATATTTATTTATTTATTTTTATTGATATATCATAGCTGTTCATATTTTGAGGTACCTGCCATATTTTGATATGTGTATACAATGTGTAATGATTAAATCAGAGTAATTGAACTATTCATCACCTCAAACATTTATCTTTTCTTTGTGCTGGGAACATTGCAATTTTTCTCTTTTAGCTACTTTGAAATACATAATAAATTATTGTTACCTATAATTTTCCTACTGTACTATCAAACAGTAGAACTTGTTCCTTCTACCTGACTCTATTTTGGTGCCCAAAGATCATATTATTTTCCCTTTCTTCTAAAGAAAATTATACATACTTACACAAATTAACTCATGAAAAAAAAAATCTGGATAATACAAGAGGATACAGGCAGGACTGTGAGAATTCTCTGTGATAATAACAAGTTAACTGTAGTTTCTAAGATTATGTCTTTTAACATTTATTATTGGTTATTATGTTATTCAAGAAAAGGAGCACCTTCTCACTGTTTACCTTCTTCCCTATTCCTTGTTCTTCTTATAGTTGTTACCCCTCTTCTATGGCTGGATATGCATGATTTGTTTCAGTGGCGAATTTCTGCAAAGCAGACACAACATTTTTATTAGTGAAGTTAACACCATGCTAGAAGAATAGTAAATTCAAGCTGTAAATCCACCAGCTTTCAGGAGACTCATTTATTCTGTTCCATATGAAATAAAAATCTACTACAGGGGAAGAGTTGAATATGACCATATACATTTATGAAGGAACATTTTATACTTTACTGCTGTAGGCTACTACTGGCCTTAGGGGCTGATGTTGATTTTATTTGATTCAAAATAAAAGTACATAAAAGTAAAGCAGACATCACCCACCACTCAGTCCCACCCAACAGGTATCTTGGATCACAAAATGCAGATCACTGTGGTTATTAAAGAACCGGCAGGTTCCAATTACACGGAAGCAATATAATAGTTCTCATGAATAAATCAAGGACATATGGTAGAGTACTTCTACAATGCCATTACTATTTTTGTTCAATCTTTAGAAAGAAAGTGAAGGTTAGTAATAGCTCAGTTCCACACATTGTCCATATCATTAATCAGGCTTCTCTTCAGTGAATTTTTATTTATGAAGAACCCCCCTCTCTTTTAGCATAATGTATTTAAGCTTTGCAACAATAAAAGAATTTTAAAAATCAATAATCATCTTTTGCTTGTACAATGCAGTCTGAGATGATGGTATCTGTCAGTGATGAAAAAGTAATTTCATTGCTTTTCCAATTATATCTCATAATTCTCTTTCATAATTGCCATAATTGTTTGGATTTACAATGAACATCATAAAATAAACCATTCACTAAATAAACAAAACCAAGAGCTAAGGTGCCTGCTGTTATAGCAAATATCCAGGACTCTGCACGTTTCTACAGCAGTAAAGTATGTGGACATCATCTGGTCAGGAAGAACTTGGTAGAGAGAACCTCTGTGGTACAAACAGGAAAGCAGGAACAAAGCAACTTATTAACCTTTTCTATCATGCACCCCATCTGTTACAATGGCTCTGCTCATCCTGAAAAGCGTTTTGTCTCCTACCTCCATTTTATTTTACACAGTCTGAGCGGCTGGCAGCTTGGAGACTATTTCTGTCTTCTTTTTTTTTTTTTTCCTTAAGAGCTAGGGGATTCAATTGTTTCGTAAAACCGAATTGAAAACAGGCTTACAGATAGCAGTTGGTCTCTTTTCTAGTCTATCAGTGGAGTTCTAATGAGGATATAAACTCCAACTTTCTCATTAATTTTTAAAATAAATTTAACAGGACCATAATAAGTTTCTTAGGAGTGGTATAGTGGTTATATTTCCAATTTCTGGCCTCATTATAAATGTCAAGTTTGTCTTCTTTTGACAAAAAAAAATTATGTTTTCTATCTACTCTGTAGTGAAATTTTACTCTGTTGAGAGCTGGAGAAATGCATGTGCAATATCTAGAAGGAAAATATTTCAGAAATATCACTGTAAGCATTCTCCATAAAGGATTCATTTTTAAGACCTTTACTTACAAGTTATTTTAACAATTTAGGTTCATCAGATCCTCAAAATGAAAAAAAAACTAAAAAAGAGAGCAGATGATTTTATTCCTAATTTTTACAAAAGGAAAACTGAAGCTTTCCATTTAATAGCATGGGATTCCCTTACACCACGATGGAGTTGGGGTTTTATGACACAAACCATATATCCCTCTATGTGTTGTATACATATGATAATGCTTTATTCACAATTTTATTCTAAAAATGAATTATGAGCATGATCATTTCTAATATTCTTGCTTTTTTTTTTTTTTTTTTTTTTTTTTTTTTTTTTTGAGACAGAGTCTCGCTCTGTCGCCCGGGCTGGAATGCAGTGGCCGGATCTCAGCTCACTGCAAGCTCCGCCTCCCGGGTTTACGCCATTCTCCTGCCTCAGCCTCCCGAGTAGCTGGGACTACAGGCGCCCGCCACCTCGCCCGGCTAGTTTTTTGTATTTTTTAGTAGAGACGGGGTTTCACCATGTTAGCCAGGATGGTCTCGATCTCCTGACCTCGTGATCCGCCCGTCTCGGCCTCCCAAAGTGCTGGGATTACAGGCTTGAGCCACCGCGCCCGGCCATATTCTTGCATTTTTAAAGTTCTGTAATTCATGATCAGATACATGATGAATGGGATATAAAAGAGAAAAGTTCAAAATAATTATGCTCGTATGTAGAAAATTGAAGTCTAAAACTTTACATCTTTGGTATACATACGTATAATAATACTTATAAAGTATGATAATACTTACATTTATCATACTTTATAAGTAAGATACTAAAGGTTAGACATCAAATGTATTTTCCCTACTTTTCTAAGATTTACTGGATTGCGTTGATGTAGTAACTCAGAGACAGAAGAGATCATAAGAAGACATTTAAATAATATAATTACAAATCACAAATACTGGATTCAACGCTGATTCTACTGGATCAGTAGAATCATATCTAACTGGATGACATTAACTCAACTTTGACAAGAAGAAATAATAACAATCCAATCCCACACAATTTCAGTGAGAATTAAATCAACTAGTATTTGTGAAGAACAAGTGGTAAAGCGTACAAAACCACACCAATATTAGTGACTGCCATTAGCTTTTGTTGTTTCTATATTGTTAAACCATTAATTTCAAATGTACAAATGAAACTGAAATACTTGAAAACTAAATAATAAAATCAGCAATAATAACAAGAGTAGCTTGCAGAAGAAATTCAAAAATATGCCACCTGCTGGTTTACGTGAAAGTGAAAGGGTGAATGAGAAAAAAATAAAAATCCTTCACTATCCAATAATAGTAGTGCACAAGCTAGAGAGTCTGTATATAGATGCTCGACTACCATCTTCCTCATCTCATATTTTGGTAAATAAATCTTTTCTAAATGAAAGAATATTGACTCAGAATGTTTATTCTTTAAAGGCATAGAGAGGCCAGAACTGGATAATTTTAGAAATATTAGACATGGTATTTTGGCAAGAAGATTTTAAGGCATCTTTCAATGAGAAACAGCAATGTGATATATTTCTTTATTTCTAATTTTTTAAATTATTTATTAGAACTGACATATAAATAACTTGTAATAAATTAGTATTTAAGAATAGCACACTCTAGTTCATAAAATCTTGTAAAGTTGAAAATAGAAGACAAATCTTCAGCAGTCAAAAAATAGCTTATATGATAAACAAAAGATATTTTAATTCTGCTCATAGCTTGTGTATGTGAAAAAAGATACAAAATTAAACTATCAACTTAAAATCACATTGTTTTCCATTCAGAAAAATATTATTTGAGGAAACATAAAATATAACTTAAAAAAAGTTAAAGGCATAAGAATAAGTGACTTTGATGGGGAATTGCATCAGTTGCCAAACTGGAATTCAAAACCGTCTCTAAATTTTTAGAAGTTGAAAGAAAAAACAACAACAAAATAATTGG
>NW_016807882.1:775066-777864 GCF_001698545.2 Rhinopithecus bieti
CAAAAATAATTGGTATTTCCTGAGCTTAAGGACTAGCTTCAGTAGGACATATGGTTTCATTTTGAGGCCTCTCATTTCTTCTGAAAATGTTACTATTTCTGTAGGCATCTTCATTTAAGGGAGTAGGTTTAATAACTAATTAAATCAGTTACTTCACCTGATTTTGATTTCATCTTATTTTTTGGTATTTACATTTTTCCATAGTAAATTATAGTGTACTTTGAAATTAAAAAGTTCTAAGTATGGAAAAAAAAGATATTTTTTTAACTATATAGATAGTTAAAATCTATATATATATATAGATTTTAAAACTATATTGTGTGATATACATCTCAAAGAGTATGTGTTAAACAATTAGACATCTGCTTTGATGCATTTCATTACTGATATAGTCAAGAAATTGTGGCATCATAGAATTCAAGTCAGTGTTTGTTCTATTATAAAACCAAACTAATAATTAAAGTAGAACTTCACAATTTGTTAAGGGAAATGGTGGTTGGGAGGTTTTATTTTCATTTAAAAGCCTATACCCAACCTTAACATGATCTCTTAAATTCAGAGACATCTCATCTCATTTATTAAACACCTATATATCACAAGGCATTATGCTATATTGAATATACAAATAAGTATATGGCATCATATTTTTCTACAATATCTATTTGGCATGAAAGTTATACACTATTATATGCAATAATATTTTTTACAATGGAATATTTAGTGCTAAGTAATAGAAGTATATACAAAATATAAGAGGAAATTATTACCTATGTTGTCTCAGTACATAGCTTCAAATGGTTAAATTATATTTTAAAAGCAGATCAGAAGAGTTGCTATGGTCCTACTCTAAAGTAGATTTTTCCAAGAGTAATGTGACGTATTGCTTTTTTTTTATCATCATGCACGCATGCGTGCATGAGAGTGTGTGTATGTGTGTGTGTGTGTGTGTGTGTGTGTGTGTCTGTGTGTGTGTGTATGTTGGCTCAGAAACTACCAGGCCAATGTCTTTTTGTCTTGAATTAAATAAATTGACCCTGTTATAAAGTCAAAGTGAGCACCTCACATTCCTCCTTTCCACTTCCCAACCAAACTTACTAGGAATTACATTCTCCAAAATAAGAAAACTCTTTGCTATTATATACCCTGGGGTTAATTCAATGAAAACTTTAGGGATTTGCTAAACCTTCCTTTCCTAAAGACATCTGAGTTCCAAACTTGTTTCAGCTGGACTTTGAGGTAAAAAAATATATAGTATTCCTTTCCCTTTAGAATGGTGAGTTTCCCAGAATAGAAAAGTAGAGCAGAAACAGTGCTGTATAAAACCTTGGCGAAATGTACTTGAAGTTGAGAAAGGCAAAGATAAAGGAAATGACAAAAATATTTATAGTGATTCCCATTACCTCTCAGAGTCTTACTTTCTCTTTATTTCTAAGACTTGGTAAATAAGGTCAAATCCTTTGAATAGGCTATTTGTTCAAATGAGGCCACACTAGAGCAAGCATTCTTGAGTAGTAACTGGGATAAAGGTGTTGTGTTTAATTTGTCTCTTAAACTATATGCTTGTCTTTGACTGAATGAAAGTGGTTTTGAATCTTTGTCTGTATTGAAGAGAAAAATCGTAATCTATCTAAATGTTTTTAGTGAATTAAATGCTAATACAGCCTTGACAAGATGGACTGTAAACTTTCATTAGTTGAAGGAAGCCACTCATCTTCTATTTTATAACCTAATAACAAGAAGACACAAATGAAAAAGAAGACGAGTTTTTGCATATTCACATATGTGACTGGTTTTGCTTGAATTTTAAATAACGTTTTCAAAAGCAATTCTGCACTGTTGAGAGTTCTGTAACTTACTCTTATTTTTCGATTTGCAAATTACTCAGTTGTCATGTAGTTTTAGCAGAAAATGACAAAACATGGAAACTTTCCTACGAAAATAACGTTCCTCAGCTGACTCATAAACAAGCTTTGTGTTAACGTACATTCCCTTTTGTGGCTCTGTCTCATTAAGGCATCTTTAGTTGGGCACAATTGGTCTCCAATTAAAAAGCTCAAGTCTGATGCCAATGTAGTTGTTTGGGTCTGTTCTCCGCAAACAACATATGCTGTGGCTACACGGATTTCTATTTACCTTTGCAGCGTTCGTTTCTTTTGATCCTGAGATCTTCAGAAAAAGAAAGGAATGTTTTGATCCTGAGATCTTCAGAAAAAGAAAAGAATGTTCTGAGATTTTATGGTAGAATGACATTTGCTTCTTTGGGTTGGCAACCATCACTAATTTCAGGCTTGTTTCCTCTGGGTTATTTCTTACTAATTAGCTGCTTTTGTGCAACTTTTTTTTTCTACATATGGCACTACATTTCTTTGAAAAGTGAAATGCATACTCATACAAATGGTTGTGAATCAACATTCATTCAACTTGCCTATCAAGAGCATGGAAGTTTAAAAAAATATATAGAGCTATTTGGATAAACCCTGAAGCATTTATAAATAGTAATCATCTTTTACCTAGATTTATTGGGGATTATGATTTTGTGTTGTAAAAGTTATCAAATACAAAAATGGGTTTAGAAGGTTTACTTAATGATAAACTGGCAAGCCACAAACTGTTGCAAGAGATGGAGGCTCAGATGAAAAGAGGTTATTGAAAGGAAATGGGAATGACGGGGCATGTGGATTTCCTTAAAAAGCAGAAAAGTTGTAGTCAATAACAATTACATTTAGATAGACTGAGTAAGAGCAATTTAGTCAGGAAAAGGTCCAAAATTATAGACACTTTTTTTTTTTTTTTTTTTT
>NW_016807882.1:778182-808852 GCF_001698545.2 Rhinopithecus bieti
TTTTTTTTTTTTTTTTTTTTTTTTCTAAGAAGGAAGTGTGAGGCTAGGCCGTGTAAACTTGCAAAGAAATAATGGTTTTGTTCCAGTGGACAAGATAACTATTACAGTGATTTTTACAGAAGATGGCTCTGGTCTAAAAACAAAAGGAAACATCATGATCCCAGTAAGAGAGGATGATGCAGTATTACCAGGTGAAAAGGAAAATTGAACAGCTTGATAGATAAGTGATTGGAACAGTAGTGACAAACAGAAATAGTCATCTTCCCTGTGAATCCTTACCTGAACTGTCGTGAAAGCTTGATGCTGCCTCTTTCATGATCCCAGAGAACACTAAAGGAGTCTGATAAAAACTTCTGTTATTACATGTTACTGTATTGTTTTGAGTATCGGTACTATATTTCATCTTTCTCAGGAGACTAGCACAGAACCCAATACATAATAGGTTCTCAAAATTTGTTCTTAAATTAGAAAAATCAGGTTCTTCTGTATTGTTTGCTATAGTATACATTCCCATATATGAGTTTTATTTCTATATCTTTTCTCTTACAGAAGTTCATTGGAAAATACAAAATAATCCAGTTACAATTTGCGTAAGTAACCTAGAGAACTGTAGAGAACTGGGGAGAAGCAAAGGACATGATCTTAGGGTTTCAGTTTGTCTCCCTAAGAAGGAGCAATAAGATACTTCTAGCTTTGAATATTGAGCTTATTGTTGGGAACCCATGAAGGATAAGCTTAGAAATTTATAAAGGAACTAAGAGATTGGGTCAGACTGGAGGCACTATAGCTCAAAAACTTAAAATTGATTCCTGCTACTAATGGTTCAGAGTTGAGAGAACTTAATGAACAGAAACCAAGTAGATGCAATGTAACTGAGCTATCTGTATGACTTAATGTCCTTGACACATGTGAGTGGGATGAGGATTCTGATGAATGTGTTGTGCTACCACATAATCAAAACGATTGGTTTATCTAGACCTCTGCCACTCGGTAGGGCTTCTGGGTTAATTTAATAAGATCGATAAATTTTATTCAACAGCTTAATTGTGGTCTACTAGTATGTGTACAACCCATAACCATTTTTATGGCTGTTTTCTCAGAAGTATGAGCTGAATGTAAGTAATTACAAATCAACAAATAAGGAAAAATATATGTGGACTGTGTTTGAACTGACATGTTGATTTTGATAATTGGATGTGTAGGTGCACAATGGGAATTTTGGCTTGCCACATGCTCATAAAACAACAAAGGATCCTTTTATGTTATTCTTTTTTCTGTCATAAGTGCTGATGTTGCTGCCCTGGGATGAACTGAGGTGTAGGGTCTAAAAAATATTATTGAAAATTTCTGAAACCAAACTAGTTGGTAATTTGATCAGCAGCATTTTCCTTTCAAATGCCAAACTTGACAGTAATATATTCCACATGAAATAAATATGGAGTGTTGTATGTGAAACACAAATACATTTAGAGATAATTTGGGTCACTCCAGCATCTTCACCCTCTCCTTTGGGCTCCTTGCCATGTCTTTTCTCACATCCCGCAGGTCCGAGGATAGCCGCAATCGGCCTGTGAGTCCTTTCTACCCTTAGCCAACATTAGAAGGCAAGATGAGGAAGTGCACTTTTATTGTATTTGCCAGAAAGTTTTCATTTAGAATACGTAAACTCCCTCATTTAGAATGTATCCACCTGAACCCTTAATTTTCTAGGGAAAACAGTCATAACCATTTACCATCTGGGTCTCATGAATGCTTTAATTTTCAAAATACTTTAAGTCTTTTTACAAGTAATCTGCAAAACTTTTAAATCAAAAAAATTAATTTTTATGATAATATTCATCAGAATTTAGTCATAGCAAAACTGCATGTCAAGTAAATTTTGGCATAAAACATCATAAAATATAAAATACTATAGTCATATATTTTGGTAAAATGGGGTGGTCTAGATTCCTCTCAAAATCTGTATATTATGAACTCCTTCTTCCTGTTGATTGACTAACTGGATGAGAAAACCATATTACCTTTTGCCTCAGAAATATATTGCTTAGTCATCAATTTTGAGTTTAAGAAAATTATTGTAAAGTACCATCAATCTGAAAACCCGGTCTAAGATTTTTGCTTCTATGACCAATTTTATTACCATGTAATCCACAGTGTTATTCTGTTTCTTTGTGTTCATCTTCCTATTTATCTAATTATTGTGAATTGTCTTCCTCTGCACTTGACCAAAATAAGCAGAAAACAAAACTTCAGAATTTTTATTGTGTTTAGTGAAGGCTAAAGCAGACTACACAATATTCACAAATTTATTTTATACCTTTTTAAGAGATAACACAATACTTTGGGCAACATATTAATAAGCTGAAGGATTACAATTTATTTCACTTTTTGATCATCCTTGAATTGATTTCATCTTTTTTTTTCTTTTTTTTCTTTTTTGAGATGGAGTCTCACTCTGGTTCCCCAGGCTGGAGTGCAATGACACATGATCTTGGTTCACTGCAACCTCCGCCTCCTGGGTTCAAGCGATTCTCCTGCCTTAGCCTCCTGACTAGCTGTGATTACAGGCACCTGCCACCACGCCTGGCTAATTTTTGTATTTTTAGTAGAGACAGGGTTTCACCATGTTGGCCAAGCTGTTCTCGAACTCCTGACCTCAGGTGATCTGCGCGCCTCGGCCTCCCAAAGTGCTGGGATTACAGACTTGAGCCACCACGCCCAGCCGATTTCATCATTTTTTAAACTTCTTATCATCTGAGGTTTTTCATCATAGCTGAAGATAATTGATGAGTAATGAAGAGTGCAGATAAAATAATTCTTAGGTTTATGAAATAGCAAAATGTTTAAAGGAATACAAAAACATAGGTTATTAATATGTTAAAATATATCCTTTTAAAATAAAAGCGTTGACAAATCCATATGTAATTAAAATATAATAAGCTTTATTCTGTTAACTTTTTTCCCTTTGAACTTAGGAAAACTTTAAGAATAAATAAAAGTCATAAAATATCAATTTTATAAAATGCTCAAAAAATAAAATTTAAAATGAAAATTGAGTCCAATGATTCCTTATGCACATTCAGAGTTAAAGGAATGAAACTAAGAGGTGACAGAGATACATATATCATGAGTTGGAGGCAAGATGACCCACTAGATGCAGCTAGGAGAAACATCTAATGGTTCAGAGGGACATGGGACCACCAAGGGAGCAGCACACCAAGAAGACTGGTGCACTCTAAACAGACCTTAGGAAGGAAGGCATTGAGAGTGAACAGAGGAAGGTCACAGATGCTGGGCTGAAGGGTGAGAAAGCTGGGAACCTTGCATAGGGTTACTACACACAGGGACTTGCTCTTGGTCCCCAGTGACTCCTGGGGGAGGGATGAGTTGAAGAGGCAAGAAGCAACCTGCTGTCACCACGGGCTTCTGAAATCCTAGCATTGTTAAACCCCACAACTCCCATGGATGCTCAAGCTGGCAGGGAAGCTGCTTTGAGAGGTGATAGGGGCAGGACTCCAGCTTGTGTGAAGCCCAGAGGGTTTGATGTGGAAATGTCTGCAGGAGAGCATGGCCAAGGATGCCCAACCCCCAAGTCTGGCCGGAACTGTCAGACCTGAACAGAGAAGGACAATCTTGGATCTTTCTAGTGAGATCAGGCCAGTCCAACCTGAGTGTCCTTTTGTCTGCTAGCCTCTCCTGGGTCCCCAGCCTGGCCATGACTGCTTTCAGTGCAGCCTCAGATGTCCAATCAGGGTGCCTCCGGTGAGCCTGCATCATAGCTGCTACATTGGCAAACAGTGCCTTACTATCAGAGAGCTCCAGCATAGTGGACCCCACTGATAAGCACCAGCCCACCTAGATCTTCCCTCGACCCACCACGGCCTCCTCCCCTGCAAGTGCGTGGGTGCCACTGCTACACAGTCACTGCTGATACAAACACATGCATGAACAACAGCAGCATTGCCCCCCTGCTCTGTGCTGCCACTGCCACTGCCATGAACATCCACAGGGACGCCAGTAGCCATACTACCTGTCCTGCACCACCACCACCACTGGTACAAACATGCACACAATTGCCAGCACTGTGCCCACCAGTGCACACCCCTGCACCAACACTGCTGTGGGGGTGAATGTATACATGGACATCACTGGCCCTGCCTGCCCCCCAACCATACCATCACTGCCACCATCAACTGCAAGTGCTTGCCTGAAAGCCAGTAGCTCAGGCCTGCTAGTGCCCTGCCCCAGCTGGGGAGTGTGCACCCCCATGCTGCTGCTGCTGCTGCTGGCATAAGCCAGTGAGCATAGATCCTGCTGCCACTGCCCAATGAAGCAGTTTGGCTGGCACCACCCTTTGAAATGTGGCCAGAGGTCCAGGAACCCCTTGGCCCCTCCAATCCAGTAGGTTTCTAAACTTGAGGGACCAGAGAATAAAGCTGGAGGTCCCATACCAGCCCTCCAGAGTTAGAGCACACAGCTCAAGGAGGCTATGCTGAGCCTTGACCCTCCAAAAATCTACTAGAAGTGAAGCCAGTTGACTAAACCCATCCTATACCATAATCAAGCCTCCAAGGACATCAATGAAGATAAAAGAAAGAAAAGAATTTTCAACCAATAATTTCATATCCAGTCCAATTAAGCTTCTTAAGTGAAGGAAAAATAAGATCCTTCTCATACAAGCAAATTCTAATGGATATTGTTAACACCAGATCTGCCTTACAAGAGATCCTGAAGGGAGTGCTAAACATGGAAAAGAAAGAACACTACTGGCCACTAGCAAAACACACTTAAGCACATAGACCAGTGATGTTATAAAGCAATCACACAAACAAGTCTGCATATAACCAGCTAACGACATGATGACAGGAACAAATCCACACATATCAATAATAACTGGAGACTAAACAGGTAAAATACCTTAATGAAAAGGCACAGAGTGGCAAGTTGGATAAAGAAGCAACACCCAACAGTATACTGTCTTCAAAACACCCATCTCACATGCAATGACATCCATAAGTAAAGGGATGGAGAATAATGTACCAAGCAAATGGAAAACAGAGAAAAGCAGAGGCTGCGGTGATGGTTAATATTAAATGTCAACTTGATTGTACTGAAGGACGCAAAGTATTGTTTCTGGGTGTGTCTGTGAGGATGTTGCCAGAAGAGATTAACATTTAAGTCAGTGGACTGGGAGAGGAAGATCCATCCTCAGTGTGGGTGGGCACCATCTAATCAGTTGCCAACACAGCTAGAAAAAGCAGGTGGAAGAAGGTGGGATAAGCTAGTTTTCTGAGTCTTCCAGTTTTCATCTTTCTCCCATGCTGGATGCTTCCTGCCCTTGAATATCAGGCTCCAGGTTCTTCAGTCTTTGGACTCTTGGACTTACAGCAGTGGTTTGCCAGGGGCTCTCGTGCTTTCAGCCACAGACTGAAGCTGCACTGACACCTTCCCTACTTTTGAGGCTTTGAGACTTGGACTGAGCCACTACTGGCTTCCTTGCTCCTCAGCTTGCAGACAGTCTATTGTGGGACTTCACTTTGTGATTATGTGAGTCCATTCTCCCTAATAAACTGCCTTCCATATATACATATATCCTATTAGTTCTGTCACTTGGGAGAACCCTGACTGATACACTGCTATTCTAATTTCAGACAAAACAGACATTAAACGAACAAAGATAAAAAAGACAAAGAAGGATATTATATAATGGTAAAGGACTCGATTTAACAAGAACTAACCATATATAGGTGTGTGTGTGTATGTATATATATATATATATATATATATATATACACACACACACACACACACACACACACACCCCTTTATATATACAACACAAGAGCACCCAGATTCATAAAGCAAGGTCTTAGAAACATAGGAAGAGACATAACCACACAATAATACTGGGAGACTTCATTTAACACCACACTGAAAGTGCTAGATGATTGAGGCAGAAAATTAACAAAGATATTAAGGACTTGAACTCAGAACTGGATCAAATGGACCTGATAGGCCTCTACAGAACTTTGCTCCCCAAAACAACAGAATATACATTCTTCTTATCACCGCATGGCACATACGCTAAAATTGACCAAATAATTGGACATAAAACAATTGTCAGCAAATGCAAAAGAACCAAAGTTATAAGAACCACTCTTTTGGAACGTCACACAATAAAATTAGAAATCAAGCCTAAGAAAACTGATCAAAGCCATATGATTTCATGAAAATTAAATTAATCTACTCATGAATGACTTTTTTTCCCTCTCTGAGACAGAATCTTGCTCTGTCACCCAGGTTGGAATGCAGTGGCACAATCTCGGCTCACTGCAACCTCCACCTCCAGATTCAAGCAATTCTCCTGCCTCAGCCTCCCAAGTAGCTGTGACGACAGGTATGCACCACTGTGCCCAGCTAGTTTTTATGGTTTTAGTAGAAACGGGGTTTCACTATGTTGGCCAGGCTGGCCTCGAACTACTGGACTCAAGTGATCCACCTGCCTCAGCCTCCCAAAGTGCTGGGATTACAGGTGTGGGCCACCTCTCCTCACCTCCTGCATGACTTTTAGGTAAATAATAAAATTAAAGCCGAAATAAAGAAGTTATTTGAAACTAATGAGAACAGAGATACAGCATGCTAGAATCTCTGAGACACAGAAAAGGCAATGTTAAGAGTGAAATTTAAGGCATGAAATTTCCACTTCAAAAAGTTAGAAAGCTCTCAATTTAACAACCTGAGTGATCTGAGTGATATTAAAAACTCCTAGGCAAGAGTCTTTCCTTACCCCACATTTCTTGTGATATTATCTGGTATTTCACTATTATCAAGCAGTTTAATTCTTTAGTTATAAAAACATCTAGAATTCAGATATTTAAGGAGAGATAATTCAATCATGTATTAGTTAGATTTTGTTTGGTTTGGTTTAGATTGTATGTTCGAAAAAAGAAGCTGAAATATATACTTTAAGTAAATGGATGCTTTCGTTGCCTGGCCAGCAGAAACACGCCATTTTGAAGGATGGAGCAATGCCATCTGGAGTGTGATTCTGTGTCCAGAGAGAGGACAGATAAGTGTACTTAGTGTCTGAGTCCCAGAGAGAATAGGTGTTGGGAAAAGGAGTGTTGCTTAAGAAGGAAGGCAAAGTCACTCACAGCAAACATTACATTTTTGGTTGCCTCAGAGATTTGGTTTCTCAATGTCTGATAGGCCTGACTTACAAAGAATTCTCTGAATTTTGTGTATGTATATCACAGAGAGGATTCTGAACCCACATCAGCTATATGTTCTTCAGTTGTAACACAAACCTCAATCTCTTTAACAAAAACCAGGCAAACAGAATATTAATGCTTGCTTTATTTCCTTTCAATATTCAAGAACAAGAAAAGGAGGAAGGCAAATGGGAGGAAAAAGAGAAGGAGGAGAAAGAGAAGGAGAGGGAGAGGAAAAGAAAAGAAGGAGGAAGAGGAGGGAGGGAAGGAAGAAGACTGAAAAAACATATTTGAAACACATTTCAGATAACTTCAATGAGAAAATACAGATATCATTTTGCGTTGTCAGTCAGATATACATACTGAAATTGTTGCCAGAATCCTGTGGAAATCATAGAGGGCTTGCTTGACAGATTGGGGATGAAGCCAACAGTAGGACTCTGTTTTCAGGTTTAGTTCACATGATATATTCATCTTGAACAGCAGGGGGTAAATTTTCTAAATAGGTCACTGGGGATCCACACAAATCCCATTAACTGGTAATAGGATTTGTATGCATAAATTCTCTTGCCCTGAAAACTTAGATTTTGGTGTTTAATTTTCCATATGACCTGCATACCCATTAGTGTAAATTAGAAGAAGTTTCTCTGGGAAATTGCACATAGTTTTCGTTTCCTTTTGTTTATTCCTCTCTAAAAAGACATTTTCCAAAGGTTAATCTTTGAAAACGTCTTTAGTGTCTGAAAACATCTAACGGGGATTATATAGAAGAGAAAATTATTGAAATACAGTTATTCATGTTTTAGAACTTATTGGGAAAAGCTCTAAGGGAAAGAAAGAAAGAAACACATAGATTCTAATATACCTTTAAACTATCAGAACAAGCAATATTATCCTAAGGTATTTTTAAATATTCTAATATTTATTTTTTAATACAATAAAGTTAGCACAACTTGTTTGCCTACAGTGGGTATCCAAGATAATGTTACCAATTTGGATTTTCATGGGAAAATAAAAGTCTGTCTTTGGGTCCAAAGGCCAATTGAAGATCACGAACTTTTCAAGAGATGATGGGCAAGAAAAGGAGCATCCGGTTCTCAGCCAGCATCTATTTTAGAAGAAATGTATAAGATCCTCAATCGAAATTTTGAAGAATAAACTTGGCAGGCTTTTGTGAGTGTTGTTTTGAATTTTCAGTTTCAGTTGAATCCAAAATCAAAGCAAAATGTAATGGGTTTATCCCTTGAGCATGGACCTGTAGAAGGGGTTGAGGGAATTATTTGTGCCTTAGGCTTATTCAGCTTAGTTTTACACAGTTCCATCTGGCATCATCATAAATTCCTTAAAATCTATGCTAAGCTGTACTTTTTGGTAGTAGTAGTACCAAATAAAATACAATGTCACTTATTTAAACAAATATAAGGGGATAATAAGGATACAGATACTACAGGACACGTACAGGATACATATCTTGTTGGAATTTACTGATCCCATTTCAGCTGCCATTTACTGATTCCTATAACTAGTCAAATGACCTCAAATACATCTTTCTCATTTATACTCATAGTAAACTGAGAAAATAGATATTATCTATATTTTGGCAAAAAAAGAAAAAGATGTTTGGAAAAGTTACTTAGCCTTCCCAAGCTTACAAAGTTAGTAGGTGCCCAGCTAGAGTAACCTGCTTCCTCCTAGTTCCAAAGATACCTCTGTATTCATCCAAGAGTGCAATTTAGGCTGGATGCAGTGGCTGACACCTGTAATCCCAGCACTTTGGGAGGCCAAGGCGGGCGGATCACAAAGTCAGGAGTTCGAGAACAGCCTGACCAATATGGTGAAACCCAGTCACTACTAAAAATACAAAAATTAGCCAGGCATGGTGGCACATGCCTGTAATCCTAGCTACTCTGGAGGCTGAGGCAGGAAAATCACTTAAATCCGGGAGATGGAGGTTGCAGTGAGCTGAGATCATGCCACTGCGCTCCAGCCTGGGTGACAGAGTGAGACTCCGTCTCACACACACACACACACACACACACACACACACACACACACAAAAGGAGTGCAATTTAGTCACTCTTAACCCATTCAAATATGTATCATGCCAAGAGGTCTGACTGCTAATGTAACGGCAAGTTGTAAGTCTCTTTTGTTTTGTTTTGTTTTAGTGGCT
This sequence comes from Rhinopithecus bieti, assembly GCF_001698545.2. NCBI lineage: Eukaryota > Metazoa > Chordata > Mammalia > Primates > Cercopithecidae > Rhinopithecus > Rhinopithecus bieti. The sequence goes on from NW_016807882.1 coordinate 787,567, forward strand.
ACATATTTGAATAATCTTAAACTGGATTTAAATTACAGATTAGAGATCACTTGTAAGACATTGTACATGGAGACCATATAAAGTTTTTTTTTTTCATTGTTTACCTTAAAATAGACCATGTATTTTCTCCACTATTTTTTCAAGTGAATATTTTTTAAACCAAAGCTGAAGAAAGGAAATCTGTAAACTGATTAGGGAAGTGTCTATGTTAGTGTAGAGAGGATAGAGAGACAGATAAATAAAGAGACCAAGAGGAAGCTAGCCTAAAGGATTTGTTGCTTCCCTCACTCCCATGGCTCCCAAGGAGATGACTGATTCTGGAGGCTCGATGTACCGGTTAATTATTGCTATGATAATCCTGCATAACATTTACCTACAAGTTATCAATAGAACACAAAATAAAAATTGTTCTAACTCATGCATCTGTGGGATATCTTGAGGATGGTTAACCTAGGCTGACACAGCTTTTCTTCATGTCAGTCATCCTCTTTGGACAAGCTGGGTATCCAAGGCAAGTTCCTCTCAAGGCTACGGCAGAGGATTAGGAAAGCAACTTGAAAGCTGCAAGGCTTTCTGAGGCATAGACCTAGAGATGGCACACCATCATTTCTGCCATATTCCATTTGCCAAATTAAGCCACATGGCCAAACCCAAAGTCAGTGGAAACAAAATATACTGTATTCAAATTCTGGAAGAAGGAACTACAGAGTCACGCAGTGAAGAGAAGGCATAACACAACAGGTGAAGCACTGGGGTCAGTAATGCAATATGCTACAGTCAGCATAATCTCCACCTGGAGAAAAAAGACTAAAAAAATTGTCTGAAGCTAGGCCAGAAAGTTGAATAATTTATCAGCTGAGTGAGTATAGCCTGTGGGGTCTTACAAAACTCAATTGCCAGTGGGTTGAGGGATCTTTAGGCAATTGCATTCTTACAGAGTTTGTAAAACTTAAAGAGATACTGAGGCAATTGCCATGGGACCTGAAAGATTAAGAGGTATGTGACATCTTAGATAAATGGAGTTTTCAACACCTGCACCACAGACATTCTCTCTCTTTTTTTGCATCAGAACAGAAATTTGAAATGACCAAAATACAGAATAATTACTGTTCTACTAATGTAAACCTTTTCTATGTCCCTAGGCTTTTCATTTTGTAAAATAGCTATAATAACTTACAAATAAAATTTCACATTCATATTGTGCTTGAATTTTCATGGAATGTTCTCACATTTATTAGTTCAATCTATTATCTCAATTGTTTCAAAATAATTTTGTTATATAAGATTAAGTATGCCAATTTTTTTTTTTTTTTTTTGAGACAGAGTTTCACTCTCATTGTCTAGGCTGGAGTGCAATGGTGCCACCTCAGCTTACCGTAACCTCTGCCTCCTGGGTTCAAGCGATTCTCCAGCCTCAGCCTCCTGAGTAGCTGGGATTACAGGCATGTGCCACCACGTCCAGCTCATTTTGTATTTTTAGTAGAGACAGTGTTTCTCAATGTGGGCCAGGCTGGGTCTCAAACTCGGGACCTCAGATGATCTGCCTGCCTCAGCCTCCCAAAGTGCCCGGCCTAATCATGCCAATTTACTGGTGAACCCACTTAGTTTAGGTCACTTTGCTTATTTTAGAAATGGTCAAAACCTTAAGTTCTCCATTTCCTCTTCATTTTTCATTTTTCTCTTTTCTGAAACCTCTTCACTTCTCCATACCTCTTTTCATACCTCTCGCTAAGGGTTCTAACATCTATCTAATATAATTGGTCCTCACCTTCCATGTTATTGCCTGGAACCCAAATCTAGCTATCTTCTCCCTCTACTTGAGAGACAGATAATAAGAGCTGGAAGGAAATCAGATGGTGACACTGAGTGTAATCCATGCTTTCATTTGCGTGAGGCTTTGGGAGCTTTGGACATATTTGGTAATGAGGCTTCCCAAAGAATTTACTATCTGCAGAAGCAGAAAATAATTGGCTCAAAGTTCCTCCTGGCCTGGGAAGAAATAAACGAACAAACAAAACCTCTGGTATTGGTATGTGTGTGGTGTTGAGGGTGGTGTGGTGGCTATTCTTCAAACCACAAAGCATAGAACGAAGGTAGGTGTTCTTGTTTGACTGCTTTTCTGCATACTGTGTGGCAAACCCGTGCAAATGTCGCATAACCACCTATACACCCTGATCCTAATTAGTGTCTGCCTCTCAGCAATGAGCCAGAAGGAGGCTGAGTAGGTGTCTCTGTATTATGCACTATTCATGTCCCGTCTTATTTTTCCAGATACAAGTGGTCATGAGATTTCTCTTGTGCTGTTGTGTTGTGTTGTGCTATTTTGTATGACTTTAAAGGATATGGACATGAGCTCTTTGAAAACACTGGTGCTGTTGTGAGAAGTGGAGTGCTTTCTAAGATACATACATCAATCGGTGTCTGAAGCTACCACAGGTCTAATGTGCCAGAATAGGTGCTCAGTATCAATCACTTTCATGTGTGATGCTGGAACTCTGAAAAATGTGATTTTTACATAGTCATAGAAAAAAAATAGTGGCCCATGTTTCATAATCTTGCAGGTGTTTTCGGTGCTTCTAAGACTTCTATTTCATTCCTGATGGATATAATTTGAGTTCCCCTGGGAAGTTTCAGGGAGGAATTCTTCCTTATCTCCCCATATGTTATTTTTATAGAGGACCCTTAGGTATGTATCAATGTGTGCCTAGGGTAGATAAGTATCTCTGACTAATAGGTCATTACATAGTTTGCTTCAGGAATAATAATGTTTTAAAGTTTCAGTTATTACAAGATTTTAAGAAAATCCATGGAAACAAATTCAGCAGATGTTATAGGAATAAATTTGCTAAAATCAAAATATTTTTATTAATGTAGGTGTCTACATTTTCTTCGCAAGTGTGTTTTGTGTGACCTTTCTTTAAAAAATGCACAGCTTTACCATAGAACAATTTATTTGAAATTGTTATAAAATAACAATTCATACCTTCAATAAAGGTATTAATATTACTTTTATTAAAAGTAATAACTATTAATAATAATTTAATTAATATTTAATGTAATTAATAATGAATAAACCTATTAATTTTCTAGATGCATAAAAAACTAAATTACTTTTCTATGCCTTCTAATAAAAATAATTGCAATCATTTGATCGCACTTAATATGTGACAGGCATATTAAGTCATCTTGCATTATTTTCTTGACTTTTTGAAACATGTTGGATGTAGATATTTATTATTATTTANTTACCATAGAACAATTTATTTGAAATTGTTATAAAATAACAATTCATACCTTCAATAAAGGTATTAATATTACTTTTATTAAAAGTAATAACTATTAATAATAATTTAATTATATTTAATGTAATTAATAATGAATAAACCTATTAATTTTCTAGATGCATAAAAAACTAAATTACTTTTCTATGCCTTCTAATAAAATAATTGCAATCATTTGATCGCACTTAATATGTGACAGGCATATTAAGTCATCTTGCATTATTTTCTTGACTTTTTGAAACATGTTGGATGTAGATATTTATTATTATTTATACAGTGTAGATGTTTAACTCCTATTTGGAGACTTTGCGTGGCTTTCTAAAGTAATACAGGTAATGAAAGAAAGAGCCAGGTTTCAAAACCAGAGTCATCTAACATCACAGGCCATTTTCTTAATCATTATACTTGACATGAAACTTCAGCAGAACATGAGTGCAGATTTTACTCTTTTAAAGTGTTTTTTTTTTCCCCCATTCTAAAATAAGAAATAGAAAAGTGGGTTGATACTAAGGGTGGCTTTCACAAAGTACGGGATAAATAGAACAACATCATAAGTAATAATGGGTGGAGAAAAAGTTTTCTTGTTTCCAACTCTTTGACCACTTTCCTATGTGTTCCAGACTTATAAATGGTGAAGAAGGCAGCATCAAATGTTGGACAAAAGGAACTATGTTGCCAGGATAATGTCATCTCACCAATGTCATGGAAGTCTATTACTCATAAAGCATTCGTACTCAGAAAGAATAGCCACACCAAAAGCAAGCTGTCTGATTGGCCAGGGAATTACAATAGCTTTTAATGTGATTAAGAACTCTACCTAAAACAAAAACAAAACAAAAAACCACATTATACCAGAGCCAAGTCTGAGCTGTCAGCTTGTGGAGATGGAGCCAACAGCGGGACTATTCATTTGACAATGCACATGACAAGATTCAGCTCAGACCATAGGGGGCACATTTTCAAATGAGGCCTCATTGATCCTATTATGTAGTAATGGGATTTGTGAGCATCAAGTCTTGTGCATGAAAAATCTACATTTAGGTGATGAATTTTCCATGTGACAGAGCAATTTAATAAATCAGAAACTGAGCAAAATGGTATAACTGTTCTGGCAAATTTCAGTTCCCTTTTCCTTCATATCTCTGCTTTGTCAAAAAATGATGCATTCATTGAATGATAAACTAAGTGGAATGGTGAATTTACAGTGTATAAATAATGTTATGATACAAAGGGAAATTTAAAACTTATAAGACATTCATGTTTGGTGAAATTCATCTGGTTAAAAATAATAATGTAAATGAAAGGAGCTAGCACAGTTCCTGAAACCTAAGACAGACTTCTTAAATGTTTCTTGAATTTGATAGAACAAGCTCATTTTAAAGAGACTTGGTTTTAATTATTAGTCTGCTGCTATCACACTGCTATCACAATGCTCTCTGGGTAGAATTGTATAATTTTGTTTTTTTTGAGTGATGCTGAAACCGTGTTATAAAATATGCATGTTGTCGTTATTTATTTTGTCTTAGAATTAGTGGCTAAAGACATCTTAATTTCATAACCATGGACTTCTTTATTTCCTTTCCTCTTTTTCTGAATTTGAAGCAAGATTTTTATTCAGAAGCATGTGTTCTATGATGCCATTTTGCTCACATTAAGTTGAATTTTTGCCAGGTGTTATGTTAGATGCAGTCACCGCTGGGGATTCTGTGGGTGTTACTGAAAATTACTTGGACAGAAAAACAATATGTTGGCTTAGTACAGGCTGAGAAAGTGGTGATGCAGGGGCACGAGGGGGTACTTTGCAATATGTAGCAGTGGCTGGAATTCTTTCTGCACCATTTCCAACCAAAACATCTCTACTCAGAGCTTTGTCACTTTACTCTGACAATACTCAGGCCAAAACTTTGTAGATTAATATCTTAATGTAGACTTTTTCTCCTAACATAGCAAATACATAATTGACTAATTTTTAACACTGTTTAAAAGTGGATAGTCTCCATTAAAAAAATGAAAATAAGTTTTAAAATTAAAAAAAATTATCTAGAAACACAAAATATTGATAAAAAAATTACAAAGAAATAGAAGAGCTTTAGTCAATCATGAAAATAGAAGTTTTCTTTCCTATTCTCTAAACTATTTTCTTTTATTCCCCTACCACTTATTCTATGTCTCCCACTTTTCTCTACGTGGCACATAAAGGGACCATCTGTTCTTCAGCTGCCCCATCAACATCAATGACTTTCACACTCTTTCCTTTCGTCATTCTCTTACCCTCAGTTCTGGCTCCTTAATCCAATCAGTCAAATAGAATTTCCTACTTAGGTTGTTTATTTACATTTTTTTCTATTTTTTGTATAATTTTTTAAATTTCAAAGACAAACATATATTCCCCTTATAAGAAGAAGTAAACAACTATCCCAATTAGTCTGAAACTGTCTGGTTTTACTAATGAGTCTCAAGTCCCAAGAAACCCAACAATTCCAGGCAAATCAGGGCAGTGGCTCATCCTAGGAAGATGATGATAGTTCTAACTATTCTGCCAGCCAAGACAAAGATGAAAAATGCTGTTTATCATAACTCATTATTATGAGAAACAAAATATACCAGTTCTCCTGTGGAACTTGGGGTGTGAGGGGTGTGTGTGTGTGTGTGTGTGTGTGTTTGCCAACTTTTAAATTTGAAAAAAAAGTTAGTCAGGGTAAGCATTATTCAAGAGGTACTAAGTAATAAGTAATATGCAGAATTCTGTCCATTTCTCAAAAAACAACAACAGCAACAGAAATAGGACCTAAACCGCTAGTCCTTACCTTGATCTGTGGAAACAGAAAGACCTAAACCTGGTAAGAGAGAGGATAGGTCAAAGTAATTAAGTAAAAGTAATTTTGTGATCATCTAAAGAGCTGATAAAACTTTCTAGACAGTTGTATGTCTAAAATAATTGAATAAATAGGTAATATGTCTCTTTAAGATATCATCCTATAATGATGATTCCTTTCTGCTAGACATTTAATAGAACCTGGATAGCAGAGTTAGAGATTGATCATTTGATCAGGGGTCTTACTAAAAGCCTTACTTCTTGGTACAGGTAGAGTATCCCTAATCTGAAAATCAGAAATCCAACATATCCCAAGATCTGAAACTTCTTGAGTGCCAAAATGACTTCATGAGTGGAAAATCCTACACTCAACCTCATGTGACAGATCACAGTCCAAATTCAGGCATACAACACACATTTAATTCAGCATCCCCTTGAAAAAAAAGATCCTCTCAGCCCCCTTTAGCTGTCATATATCTTTCCCATTCATGCCCAGATTCCCCCATATAAGCACACCCACAAAGGGTAATAAAATGACATTTGTGCAGGCCAAATGCCCCAATGGTAAGTTCCCCATGATACCTCACATGGGGCCAAGACCTACGTGAATTACTCACTGTTTTTTGTTTGTTTTTTGATTACTTTCATCCCTATGTTGTAACGATATTGCTGAAAACATTAAAAAGTTTTGCAGATACCCCTGTTGGTAACAGTGATATAGAAAAGGAAGTATTCATGTTTATTTATAGCACAGAAAGTCAAGATGCTGGAAAAACACTGGGCAGCAGTGTAAGTGTGAAACATCTTACAGAAGAGTATGGTGTTGGAATGTCCACCATAGATGACTCAAAGAAACCAAAGGATAAACTATTGATGTTCTATGTTAAAAGTGATGAACAGAAGTTAATGAAAAATAGGACAGCACTGCAGAACAATAAAAATGAAGATCTCAGTCATGTATTAAAAGAGTAGATCCATCAGCAAAATGGCGAATATATGATATGATGGTATGCTGATCATGAAAAGGACACAGATCTATCACAATCAACTGAAAATTGAAGGGAACTATGAACATTCAACAGGATGGTTGCAGATATTTAAGAAAAGACGCAGCATTATATTTTTAAAGATTTGTGACAATAAAACGTCTGTTCATCACAAAGCTGCTGATAAATTCTGACAAGTTTGCCAAGGTTGTGATGATGAAAATCTGATGCCAGAACAAGGCTATTTGGCTAATAAAATATTGCTGTATTGGGATTATTGTTCCAGAAAGACATGGACTATAGTTGATAAAAGAGTCCATACAGTAATTAAAAATGGGAACAGCCAAATAACTGTGCTAGAATATGTTAATGCAGCACCCATGTATTCGTATTACTATAAACTTGCTGTAATAGGCAAAAGTTTTCTTTCTCATTGTTTTCAAGGAGTAAATTTTTTACCAGTCTCTTATTATGCTAACAAAAAGGCCTGACTAGCCAGGGACATCTTTCTAAATGGTTTCATGAATATTGTTACCAGTGGTTCATGCTCATGCAGAAAAGCTGGGCTGGATGATAACTGAAAGAGTTTGTTATTCCTTAGCAGCTGTTCTGCTCATCCTACAGCTGAAATTCTCATAAAAATTAATGGTTACGCCACGTAATTTCTCCCAAATGTGACTTCATAATTCATCCATGTGACTAGGGTGTCCTTAGATCAATGAAGAGCAAATGTAAACACTTTCTTGAACAGCAGCCTAGCACCAGTGAACAGGGTGAGTGTGTGGAAGGTTTTCAAAAGGAGTTTAGCAAGAAAGATGCCATCTATGCTGTTGCCAATACTTGGAACACAGTGAATAAGGACAGTTGTGCATGCCTGGCACAACCTCTGGCTTGTGACTATGTTCAGTGGTAATGATAAACAAGGTCTTGACGTCAAAGGATTTTGTATGTCAAGGGAGAAAAAAAAATGATGTCTGACCTCCTCATATATGTAAAAGATACACCTGTAGAACAAGCTTGTGCAATCTGTAGCCCACAGGCCCAGGATGGCTTTGAATGCAGCCCAACACAAATTATACACTGGCTTAAAACATTATGAGTTTTTCTGCAATTTTTTTTAGCTCATCAGCTGTCCTTATTGTTAGTGTATATTATGCATGGCCCAAGACAATTCATCTTGCAATGTGGCCCAGGGAAGCCAAAAGATTGGACACCCCTGCTTTAGACTCTATTGGTAATCTGAAAGAAGTGTGTATTCAAGTTTCTAACATGGATTATGAGGCTTCAATTATTCATTCATTGACTGATGGTGAAATGGCTGAAATGGCTTTGAATCAAGGTGATGGTGACAATAGTGATGATAATGGTGATGTTGTTAACACTACAGAAAAAGTGTCTATAGGCAACATGGCAAAAATGTGTTGTGGGCTTATTGAAGGACTAGAGCCGCATGCATTTATAGCAGAACAACAAATCATGTGTGTAAAATCGAAGAGAGACTCTTGAGACGCGAACCATTGTTAATGAGGCAGACAACTCTGGAGGAAACATTTTAAAATGTTATCCGAAAGAACTTCTGTTCATCCCCAATGAGATCACTTGGACACAGAAAGGGGAACATCACACACTGGGGCCTATTGTGGGGAGGGGGAAGGGGGGAGGGATAGCATTAGGAAATATACGTAATGTAAATGACGAGTTAACGGGTGCAGCACACCAACAGGGCACATGTATACATATGTAACAAACCTGCATGTTGTGCACATGTACCCTAGAACTTAAAGTATAATAATAATAATAATAAAAAGAACTTCTGTTCATCCCTTGAGGACCCACGTCCTGGTCTCTCAACTGCTTCTGATGTTTCTTCTCACCTGAAAACATACAGTGTACATTAACCTTTTAATCAAAACACAGCATCATAGGTGGAGATCCTGCTGTTGTTTGTTGCTGCTGTTGTTTAACAGCTGATATAGTCATCTGGTGATGCGACTGTGCTGCTTACTTACCCTGAACACATTATTTTTTCACTGTATTTAATGGTATATCATACATTTTAATGTTAAGTACTTATTTATGTGTATGTAAGTATACAAAAGTGATTACTTAGCAGCAGCATATAAATTCAGAGTCAGGAATGATGGTGATGCTAAAGAACCACAGATTGTCCCCATGGGGGGCTGAGATAGGGATACCTTTGCCTTATGATGATTCAATATACACATGCTCAAAATCAGTAACATTTTGTTAAAATTATTTTTTTAACAAATATTTTTTGTTTCATGCTCAAAACATTGTCTCATGCTCAAGATAATTTAAAATACTGTATAAAATTATATTCTCACTATTTACGTAACACATATATGAGACATAAGTGAGTTTTGTGTTTAAATTTGGGTTTCATCCCCAATATATCCCATTGTATATATGCAAATATTCCAAAATCCAAAAATTCCAAAATCGAAAATAATTATTGTCCCAAGCAAATCCAATAAGGAATACTCAACCTACATTCCAAAGTCTTCAGGACAGAGCAGTCAAGTGATAACTTTATGTTACCTAAATCAGTGAGTCTAAAATCCTATGCTACCCAATTTTCGAAACCACTTGAATTTTTTCCTTATTTCTGTAATAAATAGATACTTCCCAGTTTTACCCAGGGAGATGCCCACATTTTTGCCATGACAATGTACAATCCATATTCTGATTCTGATTCTCAGTTTCTTTATTTTTTTAATAATGGAAAATAGCAAGGTGCATTTTATAGCAACTTCTAGTTCTGGAATAATGTAATCTGAGATTCTGGAATTAAAGTATACTAATCTAAATTATCATTCTGCTTTGGAGAAAAGTAGTATTTCTTATAATCTCTCATTCAGAAATTTATTATCCTAAAAATTTAATAAAGTCAATGGTGGGGAAGAAAACCCTAGAAAGGGTGTGTCCTTCAGTGTGAGACAGAAAATCCCAGTAAAGTAAAATCTCACTTTTAACAGTTACAGTAGGCAGAATTCTAAAAGGATCCACAGTGACCCATGCCCTTTTATAATCTCTTCTCTTTAAGTGTGAGTAGAATCTAAGAATATGAATCACGGGCAGAATCATGGGATATAATTCCTATGATAGTTACTTTATATGGTAAAGTTTAAATAATGTAATTAAGAACCTTAATCTGGGGTGGGTCTGACGTATAATCAGGTGAACCATTTAAAAGCAAGTTTAGGCTTTCTCTGAGTTCAGAGAAGCCTTAAAAAAGCAATCTCCAAAAATTAAAGTGAAAAAAAAAAAGAGAAGCAAGCTCCCATGAGTTCTACGTTGGCAAGAAAATCAATTCTACCGACAATCAAAGAAGTGGATTCTTCCCCAGTCAAGTCCTCACATTAGCCATTGGCCTAATCAATGATGACTGATACCTTTATTGTGGTCTGTGAGATCCTGAGTAGAGGACCCAGTTCGACTGTGCCCAGACTCCTGACTCATGGAAACTGTGAGATACCACATGAGTTGTTTTAAGCTATTAAGTTTGTGGTAATTTGTTATATAGTAATAAAAAACTCTTTTAAGAGTTTTCCATCCAATTAAAATAATTAACATACATCATAGACCAAAATATTTACGCTTACAACATAGATAAGATACTTTGCTCCTACATTATTGACCAAAATATTTACTCTTAAAACATAGATGACATAGATAATGCTTTAGTGAATTTTCTTCTGGGATATTTCTAAGAGTAATTGCTTTAGTTGGTAAATTTCTTATACCAAGCACAAACAGGCCAACCATGCTGCCACCTGATGGCATCCGTTCTAGCTGCAGAGATCAGTGGGCATATGGGCTTTGGCAGATTTGAAGTTTTATTACAGCCAGACAAACTCCACTTCCCCTCTCCAACACCCAGTTTTGAGATTACTGGTCAGCTCTGTCATTGGCACCTGTTTCCTACTTCTAAGCTGGGGTGGATGTAGCACATTTCTAACTCCCAGGACAAAAGTGAGGCACCCAGACTAAAACCTTGTGACATCCCACTCACATCGCAACTTTCACTTCCTTAAGACTTTTAGTGATTTCTCTAAGTCCCCACATTTATGCATTAAATCTTCTTCTGTTCAAATTACCTAGCATAGTTTCTATTTTCCTAACAGATGCATAACTGGTCATGACTGAAATATAACAATAATTTAATGAACATCATTTTAATTAATTAGATAATTAATTAGATGACAGCTGTTATTTTATTAGATTTGATAATCATAAGTGAAATCATACAATTCCAAGTTTTTAACACTTGAAGGTTTGAATCCACATTGACACTCTTCCTGATTTCATGATACACTTATAGAGTCTCAAACTCTATTATAGCTTATTTATGCCTTTGGCATCTGCACGAATGCTTTGGAAAGGAAAATGTAGTTAAGCAAATTCTGGGATGTGTTTAAAAAGTTAAAGTAGCTCAATTTAGAATTCTTGTTACAACTTCCTTCTCACACCCCCTTCATTTTGGACAGAATCACCATTGTAGGTGAATTGTTCGTGACTAAAACAAACATCTTACCAGTCTTAGGTATTCCTTTGTCAAACAAGGCAGTTTAGTGCTAAGCACATATTAGCTTATTTTAGTTTTTGGTTATTCTTTTCTTGGTGTAGTTTACAGATTTATGAGTAACAATGCATCACTTAATGTGGTATATAAAGAATTTACAAGTAAATATAAGAACTTTTTAAAGTTATATAAAGAGATAGAGAAGCATACCCTGAGATTTCTAAAATCACAATATGTGTGTGCTTAGCCTCTCTCCTGCTCTTTCAGACTTCCAAGCCTGTCACACAGTTTTCATGTAACCAATGCTATAAAAGCAGTGATTCAAAACTTTACCCTCAAGTCATTTACGTGAACAAATATTCAATATACATTTCCAATTGGACTTAATTTCTCTACTCTCACAGACTGAGAGGTATGGGTATGTATATTAACAGTCTCACAACTTCCAAGGAGTTTCCTAACCTGTGTGAGACAAGCTATCTCACTGCAACAGGCACATGAAATGAAGGCTTTTGAAAGACCATCTCATGGTACTGAATATGAAGTCTGGTGTCTCACAGTGCAAAGCATAACCACTTAGCTATGTCTTTTAAGCTCCATTTGTCCCAACAAAAGGCTATTCTTTAGCTCCGTAGTTCAGTTCACAACAGTATAATGAGAATCTTTGATGTCTAAAGCAGGCTTAAATACAGCACAGAAACACAAAGTTCATATCGCTGTATGTGTATATGCGTTTGGTCAAACAAAAAATTCTAGGCCTTGAATAGGGATCAACCAATTTAATAGAGACATCTTATCCATCATGTCTAAAGTATAATTTCTAAGAAAACCTGAAAGTTTTTACATCAAAACTTCTGGGAACAAAATGTTAAGTAGAGTTTGCAGTGACAGATTAAGAGGAGTTTTACATTTATGATGCTTTTCATTACTTTCAATTACATATCACTTACTGAAAAGGGTATTTAAAAGAACATACAAGGGAAATTTATCCATGTATTGGAACTATTATTAAGAGTTAACCACATTTTAGTATCTCTTAACTAATACTTGTTCTTGAAAAATTAATGTACTGTAATTTCTGCTCTGCAAAAAACAATGTCAAGAGAACAACAACAACAACAGCAACAACAAAAAAAAAATGACCCAAAGTCTGGGAGGAAATATTTGCAAAAGACATATTTGATAAAGAACTGTTATCCAAAATTTGCAAAGATTCTTAAAATTCAACAATTAAAAAATAAATAGCCAGAATAAAAAATGGACCGAAGACCTTCACAGACACCTCATCCAAGAAGATGGGAAATAGGCATTTTAAATAATTATCCACCTTATATGTCATCAGGGAAATGTAAATTAAAATAATTATTAGAATGGCTGAAATCCAAAACACTGACAACACCAAATGCTAGCAAGGATGTGGAGTTATAGGAACTCCCATTCATTAGTGGCGGAAATGCAAAATGGTATGGCAATTTTGAAAGGCAGTTGGGTGGCTTTTTATAAAACTAAACAAAATCTCACTATATGATCCAGCAATTGTGCTCCTTGGTATTTACCGAAAGGAAGTGAAAATATGTCCACACAAAAGTCTGCACATAGATGTTTGAAGCAGTTTTATTTATAATTGCCAAAAGTTGGAAACAACCAAAATGTCCTACAGTTTATTCATTCAATGAATACCACATAATTCCAACTAAATGACATTCTGGAAATGGTAAAATGATGGGAACACTAAAATGATCAGGGGTTGATGAGGTTGAGTGGGGGATGGGTTCAATAGATGCAATACAGAGGATTTTCAGAGCAATGAAAATATTCTGTATGATACTACATTGATGCATACATATCACTATACATTTGGCCAAACCCATAGAATGTACACTAAGAATGTCCCCTAAAGTAAACTGTGGACTTTGGGCGATTATGATGTGTCAGTGTCAGTTCACCAATTGTAACAAACGTACTACCCTTGTGGGGAACGTTGATAATGGGGGAGGCTAAACATTTGTGAGGGCAGGAGGAATTTGGGAAAACTCTGTATCTTCCTCTTAATTTTGCTGTGAACCTAAAGCTTAAAAAATATATAAAATCTCTAAACAAAGACATAAAAACTAAAAATAAATTAATGCAATAGAGGAAAGTATTGTGTATAATGGTTCACATTTCACTTTGTCATATAAAGAAGTTTCAGACTTAACAAATAAAAAGCATGGGTCTCTTTACGGAGCAAAAGAAAGAAATTAAAAAAATAATGTTAAGGCAGTAGTTAGAGGCTACTAGCTAGACATTAAGTAGAGATTATGTGCTGGATTCTAGCAAAGCTTGCACTTTTCCAAACCATTACAAATTAGCTCTGACTGGATATTTAAAAAAATACAAACCCTAAGCATCACATGATAGTAATCAAGAAGAAGCCTGTGGAGGTCAGGCATGTTGGCTCTCGCCTGTAATTTTGACATTTTTGGAGGCCACATAAAGCAAATGGCTTAGGCTCAGGAGTTCACGACCAGCCTGGGCAACATGGTAAGACCCTCTCTTTACTAAAAAAGAGAGAGAGAGAAAGCGCAGCAGGCATGGTGGTGCACGCCTGTGGTTTCAGCTATTCAGGAGACTGAGGTGGCAGGATTGCTTGAATCAGGAGGGCAGAGGTTGCAGTGAGCTGTGATTTGCACCACTGCACTACAGCTTGGATGTTAGAGTAAGATCCTGCCCCACCCCCCCAAAAAAAGCCCACTGAGCTGGGCAATTCTGCTACCTCCACTAGAGAAACAACTACATGGTTATAATTTACTGAAGATAAGTAATAGAATGCTTGGTTTTTAAACTAAACAGAAGTTTACAAGTAATCCAGCTCAATTTATTCATTTTAATTTATATTTTTATAGGCATAATACAAGCATATGATAAAAAACATCCAAATGAATTCAAACACACATGTACATATATAATTTACATTGCATGTGTGTTTGTATGTGTATTCACATGGACATATCAATGTGACAACAGTAAAAAAAAATTAACAGTTTTTATTTCCTACTAAAATAAGGACAGAATATATATTATAGAGGGGCTATGTTTTAAAAGTATGAATTCAAATTTTACAAGTCTACATAGATTCTACCAATCTGTTGAATGATACAAACGTTATCACTTATATCAGTGTTTTGCAATACATGGTTTGCAAAACATTAGTGAATTGTGAGATCAATATAGTAGGTCATAAAGACCCGTTTAAGAAAAAAAAAACAAAAACAAATAGAATAGAATATAAAAATAACAGAGTGCATTACTTATGCTTAGGGTAAGTTTTGTTTTGTAAAGCTATTTCTTAACTTTCATTTAACTTGTATGTTTAACTTTATTTAATTTAAGCATATATCTGCATATCCAATTGTAATGTAAAAATATAACTTTTACTATAGTCATAGTAAAATGAAACTAAAAAAGTTTCAAAGCCACTTACCACTGATTTCCCTAAGAAATTTATCCTATGTGAGGTGGAAAAAAATAAGAAAACAAAGTGTGATGATAAGTTGAAAGAAATACAATGACAGTAAAATACAATATATATTCATAGAAAATGTCCTTGGAAATTGAATGATAGACTATTTTGCTAATTAAATGCATCATGGCAAGCCATCTCCAAGAGTTTTACATTACGGAGATAGTTTGTGTTGTAGAGACGAGATCTCTATCTCCCCATCAGTTTTTTCATAGTAATTATGCTTTTTTGAGGCTGTTTGTTCACAACTCACCTCCAGCATTCACAAACTGAGCCAAAAGAAAATTATAAAAGCATGAAGTATATGAAAAAACATACCACCGCCACCCTCCCATTGGTTCCTGATGATAATGTCAATAATGAGAGACGAGTTCTTGGCACTTCTTCATGCTGGTGTTGAAAGAGTGAAGAAGATGATTTTATTTTATATTATTATCAGCTGCAAGCATTGGATTACAAGCCTTTTAATAGGAGCTTTTCAAATAGATGAACTGGATCTATCTTGAAATGAAAAATGAATGCTGGCTCTCTTCCTTGATGCAAATGACAGCCATTGCTCAGCCTACTGATGTTCCTCTTCTCTTTTATACACTGAGGAGATGGGATTAAAAGAGGACACATGTACTCTAATGCAGGTCCTCCACTAATGCTGTAGCCAGTACACAATAACGATCAGCTGTCTCCAGAGGAGAGTATATGAAGGGTTAAAAATCAAAATTTGGGACTAAGACTTCTGATAATCAATAACAGTAATGGTAAAACTAACACGCAAAATAATATTGGGGGCACAAATGCAATAGATGATGGAGTAAATTTTTAACATACAAAAGGCAAAGGCATTCCCACAGGTTCTGATTAAGCTGTTTTCAGCTAAGTAGTATTAAGTGTAAGTAGCAAGCCTAAGGGTTGCATTGCAGGCAGTCTACTGATCTCAATAATAAATCCTGGATTTATTTGAGAGTTGAGGTTGCAAACTGCAAATCCTGATCACCAGTGCTCAGAAGCAAAATCCAAATCCAAATTCCAAACTCTGAGCTAGTGTACATTCTCTTTTGAATTAGAAAAACATTACAGATCAAGCTCTCTGACCAAAGTTAGCCTCCCAGTTCTAGGCACAGAAGAGACTATATAATTTGGGGATTATAAAAACCATAACATGAATATTGCTTTGGATTTTGATCACACATAAAAAATGAGTTAATTTCAGAGACATATGCTCTTAGTCAATAAGACATAGAAAATAAAACCTCTTTCTGAAAATAGCTTCTAGATTTATCTGTGGTCACTTTTCTGAGTTCCATTTATATATCGAAATTAAGTTTCTTAATTTTCTTCCCTGTAGAAAAAAAAAAATGGTGTGCCAAGTTTTATGATGCCATTAACAGAATCTTTGATTGCTGAAGTTGCAACAGCATAAATTGTCATGTCTGTGACAATAAAAACTGACCCTTGGAGATTATATATTTCTAAATGTGCTATTATCTACACACACAGAGTGAAAATAGAATTGAGACAAGACGTGTGACTGGATAAATCAGTCTAAAGAACATGCTTGCTATTTGAATCAAGGGCAGTCTCAAATTTTCTAGATCATGTCTAAATTTTCAAATTTTTCATTTTATTTATAAACAAAGCTTCTGTGCATTAGCCCAAAGTTTTACTTCTTGAATATGGTATCATTCCTTAAATCTCGAGAGAAAATAAAGCCAGAATCATTTATTATTTAATAGTTAACACTCATGCAATGATTTCTACCAAATATAAACTGTTCACTAGCCTTTACCTAAACTTTCCTGCTTAATTATCAAAACAACACCTGAATATCCATAAGATGGAATAATTATATCACACAAAACAACAAGGGTAGATTCTTAACGCTTTCTAAGTGAAGAAAGTTGGACACCAATGTGTATGTAATAGATGATTGCCTTCATATGAATTCTTTTTTTTTTTTTTTCTTTTGAGACAGAGTCTTGCTCTGTGGCCAGGCTGGAGTGCAAGGGCATGATTTCAACTCACTGCAACCTCCGCCTCCCAGTTCAAGCGATTTTTCTGCCTCAGTATCCCAAGTAGCTGGGATTACAGGCACGTACCACCACACCCAGCTAATTTTTAGTAGAGACGGGGTTTCCCCATGTTGGCCAGGATGCTCTCAATCTCCTGACCTCCTGATCCGCCCGCCTCAGCCTCCCAAAGTTCTGGGATTACAGGTGTAAGCCACTGCGCCTGGCCCATATGAATTCTTAAAAGATGAAACTACGGTGACAAGAAGATCAGTGGTTGCCAGGGACTGGGCTTCAGGGAAGAAGTGACTACAAAGTGGCAACTGGGAACTTTTCAGGGAAATCCAAATATTCTGTATCATGTTTGTGTTGGCAGTCATGCTACTATATACATTTATCAAAAGTCATCACAAAAAGACCAACTTTATATTGTATAAAAAGAATATACCAATAAAGTTGATTTTGAGAGTTAAAAAAATCACTTGAGATGAATGTTATACATCTATCTTTTTTTTTTTTTAAGAACAGACTGAGGTTGAACTTGAATAACTTGCACAAGGTCACAGTGAGTGTACTAAACCTCCACTTGATCGGCCCCGAGACCATGAACTCTACACAATTGGATAAGCTTTCTCCATTACCTCTTCTGCATCTATGACTTGTGTCTTGTATAGAGTAGACACTCGACACACATTTATAAGGCATATATAAATAGGTGCCTGGAAACCCAAGTTCTGTCTCCTCTATTGCACAATCTTGCATCATAGTAGGTTGTCTCTTCTCATGGTATTCTATTTCTTTAGGAAAATATGAATTAAAAAAGCAAACGTTCCTCAAGCGGTAAATACGGTATATCAATATAATAAATGTCTCATAAACTATTAAGTGATATGCTATAAGATTTACCTCTCAAATCAGATGTAATCTATTCTGGAGGATTGGAAGTGTGACTTTCTCGTTGGTGGTGAATATCTTCCATAAAATTCTTTTGCTTTCTTAGGCATTTCTGAATAAGGATTTTAGAAATTTATATTAATATTTTCTTTTTAGGATGATATACCTGGGCCTTTCTCTCTATAGATCTCTATAATGAGTTTCATCCAAGATTTGCACACTTTGAACATGGTGTAAATATTCAAGGTTTGTTCAAGAGGCCTGGCCTTGACCTGTCTGATTTTCATTCTGTTTATAAATGACCTTGCATCCTACTGCACACTCTCTGAGCATACCCAACGTTTTTGGTTTTCTTTCTCAGATTTTAGATGCCGCAATCTCTCTTTGCATCTAAAACACCCATGTTTACCAGACAGAGTTTCTTATAAACAATGTAAATGTGGTTGTCAAAAATCCATGCCAGCTGCTTCAGCTTCCTTTACAATATTCAGGGTAATTAACATCTGCAAACTGCAAGGAAATAAAATTTCTCTCTTTCTCTTGCTCTGTGTCTCTCTCTTTTAAAAGACTTTCAGACTGACTACTCGTGTTTATTTCAGGTTGATGAAAGGTATAATTTAAAGAATAGCCTTTTTTCTCCTTTCCTGCAAAATCAGCACCTTTGAATAGGGAAAAAGATTGCTTCTGTATGAAGATCATTCAAGATGCCATTTTAAAACAGAAAATAGAATCAGACATAAAAATGCAGAAGTGGGTTTGGATTAGAAGCATTTCTTTTCAAGAATTGTAAGTCTCGTGCTGTTCACTAGCTGGAAATATCTCCAAATGGTCTATTGTATTTGCATTTAATGTGAGGAAGAAAAATATTCAAAGCAATACCAAGAGCAATGGAAAAATAATCATGTGTACATGAGTGAAGAAAACTCACTGCATCTCAATTATTTAAGAACATGCACCTAGTCATTTCATGCCTTGCAGGAGGTGTATGATGTGGACACAGAACCCAAGAAAAAAGAGAATGTATTATTCCAAGTGCTAGCTTGGTCAAACTACTAATAAATTTGTCTTAAAAAAGAATTAAGGATGCCCTTCCTTGTAGCACTTGACTTACAGGCTTCAGATGCGTCAATTCATATGCACCATTGTACCTGTCACTGACACGAGTTAGAAGTTAAGATGGTTTCACTCCAGTAAATACACTGCAGTGTTTGTTTTTGTTTTTGTTATTGTTTTTGTTTTCGTTTTTTTTGGCGGACTCTTGCTCTGTTGCCAGGCTGGAGTGCAGTGGCATGATGTCAGCTCACAGTAACCTCCACTTCCCAGGTTCAAGCGATTCTCCTGCCTCAGCCTCCCTAGTAACTGGGATTATAGGTGCACACCACCACACCCAGCTAATTTTTGTATTTTTAGTAGAGACGGGATTTCACCATGTTGTCCAGGATGGTCTCGATCTCCTGACCTCGTGAGGAGGCACTTGGCCTCCCAAAATGCTGGGATTTCAGGCGTGAGCCACCGTGTCCAGCCACTGCAATGCTTTTTAAACTAGAAAATGCTGATAAGGAAACTGAGATTGGTTGAGGAATGAGGATAATAATCTTTTAGGAGTCTAAAATTGTAGTGTATATATATACTCTTGGTGACAATACAGATAGATACATTTGGACAGTAAGCAATTCAGAGTAAACCACAAAGGAAAATGCACATAAGAGCTTCTTGAAATAACTTGGGTTAGGATAGTCATATTTGGCAAGTAAAAATACAGAACACAGTTAAATTTCAATTCTGTGTAAATTACAAAATTTTTTAAATGCAAGTACTTCTATGACTATTTGGAAATGCACTTACAGTACTAAACTCTCGTTTGTCTGAAATTTAACTGGATGTTCCATATATTATCTGTTAACCCTAATTTTGGTATAAAAAAAGTGTAAAAGCAATACTATTAGTAACTGCAAGTACTAAATTGACTTCAAAACTAATATACCAAGTATTAGGAACCAAGTAATCAGTGTTTGGGGGCAAGAAGATGAAGCTTTTATTTGTCCAATGAACAGCAAGAAAAATAAAAATAATGGATTAAATTTGTAATAAAAGGAGAACAATTCAATTAAATAAATGAACTTTAGAAGCAATAACATCTTCTTATTGTTTTAAAATATCCTTAGTTGATGCAATAAAAAAAGACGACATTACAACATTGGTCCTTCTTTTTCAGGTCTGTAAAATCAAGATGTGTTAGTACTACTCAATACTACTGATATTTTTTCATCATCTGAAATCATATTGTTCTGTGTCTGGTTAGCGTTAAAATAAGAAAAATTTGATGAACACACACACACACACATTCTTTATATTTTATAGCAGTTTAAGATTCACAGAAAAATTGAGCGGCAGGTACAGCGATTTCTCATGTGACTTCTGCCCTACGCATGTACTGATGTTCTTCAACTTAGGATAGGGCTACATCCAGATAAACCTGTCCTAAGTTGAATACAGTAAGTCTAACGTGCATTTTCAACTTCTGATATTTTAAATTTAGCCTGGGTTTATCAGGATTTAACCCCACCACAAATCGAGGACAGTACTAAATGTGTATTGCTTTCACACCATATTAAAGTTGCAAAATCGTAAATCAAGCAATTGTAAGGTGGAAAATGTCCGCATAGCCTCTCCCATTGTCAACATCCCCACCGTTTTACTTGATAACCCATGTCCAAAAGATTATAGTTCTTTTTCTGCTTTGGCCCAATCACCACCACATTGAAGTAAGAAAACCTGCTCTGCTATTATTTGTAATAAAATCTATGCCCCCCCAAAATAGGCTTGTACTCTCAATTTACTACTGATTATAATGGCCATCTTGACTTTAACAACGTAGGCCCTTGATAGCTACCACCTTGTTCCAATTTACTGTCTCCTATACAGCTGTAACAGCCTCTTAACTGATTCTTCTCCTTTAACTGTTGTTCCACTTCTGTTTACACGAAGTAGCTCTCTGATATTTTAAAATTACAATCGGATAGTATCACTTCCTTATTCAAAACCTTCTAGTGAACTCTCATCACCCTTAGAATAAAATCCCAATTAATGACCAAGCCCTAATGATTTAGACTTTAGTACTTCTTGAGCTTGATTTCTATCACTACCTCCCCACACTGTCTCTGGTTTCTCTAATGTGCCCATGGTTCATCCCCTCTGCAGGGCATTATCTTGCTGTTCCCTTCCCTTCCCTTCCCTTCCCTTCCCTTCCCTTCCCTTCCCT
>NW_016807882.1:809742-828725 GCF_001698545.2 Rhinopithecus bieti
AAAAAAAAAAAAAAAAAAAAAAAAGAAAGAAAGAAAATGAGAGCCATTGGCCAGGCCCAGTGGCTCACGCTTGTAATCCCAACACTTTGGGAGCCTGAGGTGGGCGGATCACCTGAGGTCGGGAGTTCAAGACCAGCCTGACCAAAATGGAGAAACCCTGTCTCTACTAAAATACAAAATTAGCCAGGTGTGGCTGGCGCATGCCTGTAATAGCAGCTACTCAGGAGGCTGAGGCGGGAGAATCTCTTGAACCCAGGAGACGGAGGTTGCAGTGAGCCAAGATCACCCTATTGCACTCCAGCCTGGTCAGCAAGAGTGAAACTCCATCTCAAAATAAATAAATAAATAAATAAATAAATAAATAAATAAATAAATAAGAAAATGAGGGCCGTTAAAAAATAAGCTTGTGTCTCCAAGCCACTTCTTTAGCCTCATTAGCTAGCATCTAGTAGGTGCTCAATAAATTGTTATGGAATGAGTAAATAAATTGAACATTCTTTGGCATAGAAGCCCAGCCTAAGTCTCTTAAGAGTCTGGACCAAAAGACAAAGTGAGCAAAATCATCTTGGTTATATTTAAAATTACCCTTCCTTATGATAACACACTGTGTCTTCTTATTCATTCCTTTTCAAAAGAATTTTAGTGTCTCTTGAGAACATTGACCTGGAGGTTAAGAAGCATCCATTGCATAGAGGTATTTGTTCCAGGAGTTAAAGGAATATTCATGCAAATTGAGCTTTGCTTCTTGTGCTACTAGTCTGTCATATTTTACCAAACCAAAAAAGGAGATTATAAAAGACATACAGCAAAGTCCCTATTCTAAAATTCTTACTCTAACTGTACAAATAAAAATGAAAACTTTCTCACAAGCCAAAGCAATTGTACTTCCAAGTAATTTAACAGGAATTTAATAACGATACTCAAGTATTGTTTTCCCAACTGTGGCCAAAATACATTCCAAAAATATAAATCACCTAAGATCATTTCGTCTGAGGGTTTCTTTCACTGAATGATCCAAAGAGATCATAGCATCATTGAATAACATGAAAGGGAAGGTTTATACACATGTTAGACAAAAACATGCAGGAAAACTCAAGGATGAGGGAGATTGTCCAAGGGGTTGGTCATATATAACATGAAAAGCATCGATAGAATATGCCTAGCATAGAGTAGCTGTTCAACAAATATTTGTTGAATAAATAAAAGAATAAAAAATACTTTAACTCACTTTTCCTCTTTGAAACATTTGAAAAGCTATAGTTTATTGAAAATACTGAGTCTGGAAGCTCACAATTGTTTTTGTTTTTTTTTTTCACAAAATCCAAGAGTCTATTTTAATTCTCCACCACTTCAACCTAATAGATGCCTCTTTGAAATAATCTCTTCGTTTGTTATTCTGACACTGCACAAACCTGAGTCCCTTTTCAGTTTTTATGTTTTCGTCCTACTCTATCCCTTTTGATTTCTTCTCTCCCTCCTACTATCCCATATGTATAAGATTCTCTATGGTCATGTATTTACCCACGACCCTTTAAGTTCACTTTCCCAGAGAGTTCATACATTTTCACAGCTTTAAATATTTCCTCTATGCTGATGACTCAAATAGCATTTCCAGTCCTCACTATTCAATGATGCTTCAGTTCCAAGACCCAAAAATCCTGCTGCCAAATTTCTGATTCCAAAGAAGAATGTTTTTCAAGAATTTGCAGTGAGTCCACTTTGCCCCTAAGTGATATTTACGCAAGGACACTTAGAATTTACAGAGTGTTTCTTTACTTGTTTTTCCCAGTATGAACCCTGACTTATCATTACTTTCAACGTCTTCTCCACAGCCATGTTCATGGTTTTATAAGGCTATTTTTCCTTCTCAGAAAACCTCCCAGTCTTCACTAAATACACAAATCCAGCAGACTTTTAAAAAGCCAGGTCCAGTGGATGATTTGCTGTTTAATCCAGGGAAAAAGAAAACCAAAAAAAAAAACAAAACATGGGGCATGGAAGGAGGAGAATTGACTTTCTATTTCAGTGTGTGACCCCAGAAAAAAAGTTCTCCCTAGGCCTTAGTTTTAACAGCACAAGGTATTGTGGGAGTTAATTACATGGTCATGTTCAGTTTTATTAGCTATTTTTTATCTGAATATAAATATTCAGTTAGAATAATTTGCCTTTTCCCCCCATTACACTCTATGTATAATCTTACTATTTTCCAAGTTTAGCAATTCACCTGTTCTCCATAGGTTTTACTAGTGGAGATGAAAATACTCACAATAAAAGTCTACATGATTATGACATTCTTACTTATAAGAACTCACCTACAAATGCTCAAATTAAATTTAAAAAAATGTTTATATGTTACCAAAATAAAATAAAATCTATCCATCACATGAAAAAACTAAAATACGTGTTTTAGATAATCATTGGCTTAGTAAACTTAAAGCATCTAGAAATGAAATGTTATTTTCTTCTAGCAAAAGAATTAAAATAACAAATGCTGTTTTGACATTTTTGTCATCTAAACCAAAACAAAGATTTGAGGCTAAGCTTTGTTGGCCCACATCTGTAGCCACTGCTGTGATCAGTATGTGATCACTTTCCTCAAATTTGATTGATCATTATACAATCTTAAATATTCTAGTTGTTTCTAAGAAAAAATATCTCCTAGGGATGAAAAATTACCTGATTTTATAAAACTTGGCTCAGATAGAAAAAGCCCTCTTCTCAGTAAGGAAGCAGTGGCTGTTACTCTTCTTATGGTAGGGTTTTCTCTTAATAGAAAAAGCACACCTAATGTCAGGCCAGGCCACTGCTCATTGTGGTTAGGTTACACGATACCACATATATGGACCCCCTTGTACTATAAGGACTACATCACTATAGGGGAAAGCTGGAATTAAAACTGTGTGTCTGCATGTGAGAGAGGGGAATAAAGAGAGTATGTGTGCATTTGTGTAGATGTGTGTATACATGCTATTCTATTCAAATGCAAATAGAACTAAAAATAAATTCATGGGTGGCAGAGTGAGTGGAGTATGAGGTCTTAACTATCAATAAACTCAAAGGCTTTGAGAGTTCTGAACGTGTTAGTGAGAGAGGTGGAAGGAAGAAACTGGTCAAGCAGGCAGTTAGGGTGGGTCCTTGGTAAAACTCCTTCAAACCAAGAATAGCCTGAAAGTCAAACTGTGAGCTTGTGTCTTTGAATGGAAACGCTTCCTCTGTGAACACAGATGAACAAATTCCACTTCTTTTTTAGACACATTTCTGTCTCCTTGACCTGCCTTAGTCTACTGCTTTTCACCTATTTTAAATACGCCTACCTTTCTGTGACTGGCTGCTGAGAGAATCTTCATTTACATAGAGTGAATCATCACTCCAGCTCCTGACTGGTCCTGGGCCAAGGTCCCAGTCACGGCTTCATTAGAGCCCCTGATTGGTCCTAGGCCAAAGTCTTGGGCCAAGCCTTTACCTTTGCTTCCAACTGGTTCTTTTCACTATCATACCTCTTTCTGAGAGGTGCTTTCTCCAAGATGGGCTTAAGACCAGTCAGCACATTCCTCCCTCTTCCCAGTCCATAAAAACCCCTGGACTCAGCTTCATAGCTTGGAACCCTCTCTTTACTGAGAGCTTCTCTATTGCCTAATGAATCTAACTCTGCCTTGCTCACTGTTGGTTGTCTGCATGCCTTAGTCTTCCTTGCCATGGGACAAGAACCCAGAGCTCCCTAGTGGTAGGAGTAAAAGAGCTATAACATGCCCTTCCACTTGCCGGACAACAGGAGTGAAAAATCTGCAACACTGACACTGAGAAATGCAGCACAATTAATTTTAAGAGATAATATTCATATTGATTTTCGCAGAAAATTCAGGAAATATCTAGACATAGAAAAGCATTACCTATCTGAGACTAAAGAATTCATTATTTTCAATGTCAATGAATAGAAAACAAAAAAATAAGATACCATAAGGAGTTTCAGCCACTGCTTCCAAAGCTGAGATGTCTTAGGTAATGAATTTACTTAACAATCTCAAATCACTGGTTATAAACACAAAACTGCTTTTGTTTTCAGTAACTGTCCATGTCTATGCAATATTGAAGCTCATTTTATTGGTGGATAAAAATTGTATTTGTTAATAATTCTTTGGCCCAATCTCCTTATTTTCATACACTTTTAATTATTCAGTCTCATCTTAGTTTGTACTCATTTCTATTCATTTTAAAATTTTTTTAATATATTAAAATATATTATTTTTCCTTCAGTTAACTATTAGCTGAAGTTTGAATGGCTGCAAGATAGGATGGGTTTGATGTGGCTCTCACACTTCTTCCTATCTTCTTTTCTTGGTACCAGCTTCTCAGTTATTGATGAGGAGAGAAAGAGAAGGAAAACATAGATCCTTTCTTATCTGACAGCAGCAACACACCACTCTCTCTCCCCACCCACTGCCCATCCCCACTGTTCTAGTATTTTGTTTACAGGTTCAATGTAGAGATATGGCAACTCACTCTGAGCAGTGGACTTGGGCATTGGTAGTTTCTTGAGAGTTTACACATGTTCTTCCAGCAGAACTCCAAGATGTGTATGGTCTCAAGTAGCAAATCCTCTCTGCAGCAGTCTCAGCAAAACTGGATCCTGATTGCATCCATGCTAGGGTTAATTCTAGGGTGGGCACCCGCAGGATCCTATCCCACACTGCTTGGGAAGTGAGAGTGTGGCCTCTGCCCCCGGCCCCTCTGCTGGGCCTCTCCCAGCATGCTCTCCCACAGTTTGCTTCTCTACTGTTTCATTAGCACAAGGCGTGCTTACAACCAGAGTTCCAAAAATGTAACACAGTAAGTTTTACTTTCCTGAGTCTTCCCTCCAATTACTTAGCTTGGGAAAAAATAAAGCAGCTACTAGATTTCAAGAGACTAGGGTTACATCTTTGTATTGGGTATCACGGCAGAAATTAGGTAATGTTTTGTTTTCATTCATATAGATGGAGTTTTCAAGCTGACAAAAATGTCTTTCTCTTCTTTTTTATCTACTTTGTGCTGTGAAGTTTCCATGACTTATTATATAAGACAATTTATAACTCTCGGCATCTTAGCATTTTTACAGCCAAGAAAGGCAGAACTGTGCACTTTGAGCAAGACAATAGGATTTGAAGCTCAGCAGGCATGTGATTTTGTAATAATGTCAAAGGAACAAATAGTTTTCAACTCTTCATGTTTATAGTGATGATTCGAGGCAGTTGTATTAGTTGATTTTTTTACTCTGTTTTTGAAAAGTTTAGTCTTGAGGTTTGATTCCTGAGAGAGAAAAAAGTACTTCATGCATCTTGAATCAGGATGGCATTAAATTTCCTACTTCCTTCTCTTTGTTTAGTTTAGCTGGTCAACACTCAGGGCTAACTGTGAATTGCCTTGGGAGTTTTAGGGAGGTTAACTATTGGGTTTCATCTCTAGCTTCATGCAAAGCATCTGCAAATAATCAAGATACAGAAAGAAGCTCAGAATGGAGGCAGCCTTCGGGATTTCATTTAGCTAAACTTTCCTGTGAGCCACATTTCTTTGTTTACATACATTCCTGCTCTGAAAGCCAACTTCCTGTCATAAAGCTGCATACCAAATTTGAGTATTTAGAAAACAGTGTGGCTCAAACCATTATAACTCTGGAAACAGACTTCAAATAATTATTATTTTTAAATGATATGCTATAAAATGCAGCACCTCATTCACAATTTAAATTCTTTTCATATAACTGCACACATTTTTAGCACACACACACACACACAGACAGAGAAAGTGAGTGAGTGAGAGAGAGAGAGAGAGAATCAGTGCTATTCTCTGCACAAAAAAAAATATCTCTCAGGATAGACCTTGTTTGGAGACACCAAAGAGACAGTACAAAGACTGAAAAGGAATTTATTTTTCAAAAGTGATAAATCCTTGAGAGAAGACACAGTGTATGACCAATCCCATATGGTATAAATTTCAGCAGTACAAGTGTCTCAGATAATTCAGATGTCATGGTTCCTTTGGTTCCTTCAGTGTATCGTCCTTTTATCAGTTATTTTCCACTTTCTAGATCTTCTATATCTCTCTTCTTTTTCGAACTATGACTCAATACTTCCTTACCTGCTTTATCCTGTTATTTCATTCTCTCTCCCAACAAACCTCTTCTTTTTCCTCCGTGATACCTGTTTTTAGCATATGTGGTTACACTCTTTCTATTCTAGCCTGACACTCTAGACCTAACACCATGAAAACCCTAGAGGAAAACCTAGGTAATACCATTCGGGACATAGGCATGGGCAAGGACTTCATGTCTAAAACATCAAAAGCAACAGCAAAAAAAGCCAAAATTGACAAATGAGATCTAATTAAACTAAAGAGCTTCTGCACAGCAAAAGAAACTACCATCAGAGTGAACAGGCAACCTACAGAATGGGAGAAAATTTTGCAATCTACTCATCTGACAAAGGGCTAATACCCAGAACCTACAAAGAACTCAAACAAATTTACAAGAAAAAAACAAGCAACCTCATCAAAAATTAGGCAAAGGATATCAACAGACATTTCTCAAAAGAAGACATGCATACACACCAACAGACACATTGGAAAAAATGCTCGTCATCACTGGCCATTCAGAGAAATGAAAATCAAACCACAATGAGATACCATCTCACACGCAGTTAGTAATGGCAATTCATTAAAACAGTCAGAAAGCAACAGGGTGCTGGAGAGGATGTGGAGACATAGGAACACTTTTACACTGTTGGTGAGATTGTAAACTAGTTCAACCATTATGGAAGAAGTAATGGTGATTTCCATCAAGGATCTAGAATTAGATGTACCATATGACACAGCCCATCTCATTACTGGGTATATACCCAGGAGGATTATAAATCATGCGTGCTATAAAACACATGCACACCATGATGTTCATTGTGGCACTATTTCACAATAGCAAAGACTTTGGAATCACCCAAATGTCCATCAGTGACAGAACTGGACTAAGAAAATGTGGCACATATAACCTATGGCAATGACTATACAGCCATAAAAAAGGATGAGTTTGTGTCCTTTGTAGGTGACACATGATGCAGCTGGAAACCATCATTCTCAGCAAAACTATTGCAGAACAGAAAACCAACACCACATGTTCTCACTCATAGGTGGGAACTGGAACAATGAGACTCACTTGGACTCGGGAAGGGGAATATCACACATTTGGGCCTATTATGGGGAGGAGGGGGGAGGGATTGCTTTGGGAGTTACACCTGATGTAAATGATGAGTTGATGGGTGCTGACGAGTTGATGGGTGCAGCATACCAACATGGCACAAGTATACATATGTAACAAACCTGCATGTTGTGCACATGTACCCTAGAACTTAAAGTATAATAGTAAAAAAATAAAAATAAAAATAAAGAATTCATAAGGGCTCAGTTTCAAGCCTATGACTAGATCTTATTAGATTTAATTAAATCAAACCTCAACTACCACCCAGAAGTTGTATTTTGCAAGGTCATTGATGAATTGCCTGTTATTAACTCAAAGAACAATGAGCAGTTTTCACCATGTATTTATTATACTTTCTGTAGAATTTGGATCTGTTTGCAGCACTCTCCTTGAAACTTTATCCTTCCTTAGTCTCTATGACATTATTGCTTCTGGCCTAATCATCATTATGGGCTCCACTTCTTCTATAAGACTTTAAATCTTGGGGTTTTCTAGGATATAATTTTTAGATACTGTTTTCTTTCTAAGCTGCACATGTTCTCTATTTATCTTCCCTGGTTTTAGCAATAAGGTAGATGCTGATGATTCCAAAATCTACACATATAGCCTGTGGTTTTCTCTCACTTTTTGTATCCTTTTAGTGACTGATTCCTGCCAATTTTACTGACAAATCTCACTTGGATCTATTATTTATCTCTATCCTCTATCAGAAAAACAGTATAATATAAAGGGTTCTGGACTCAAACTCCCTCTGTGCAAGTGTTGGTACCTGCACAATTGCTTCTTGCTGCCTGCATAATGGTGGGTAAGTTATTTAACCTCTCTGTCTCTCACCTTCCATATCAGTAAAATGAAGACGGGAAGAGTAACTTAATTACAGGATATGCTGATGTTATTGCCATTACTATAGTTCATTTCACCATCTTTTTTTTCAATTTTTTTTTTTTTTAGGCCTTGCTTTGTCATCCAGGCTGGACTGTAGCGGTGCTATCACAGCTTACTGCAGCCTCAAACTCCTGAACTCAAGTGATCTTCCCACCTCAGCCTCCCAAGTAGCTGGGACTACAGGCATGTCCCACCACATCCAGAAAATTATTTTATTTTATTTTATTTTATTTTATTTTATTTTATTTTATTTTTGTAGAGACAGTGTCTTGCTATGTTGCTCAGACTGTTTTACAACTCCTGACATCAAGCAATCCTCCCATCTTGGCCTCCCAAAGTGTTGGGATTGTGGGCATGAGCCACCATGCCTGGCCTCACCATCATTTTAAAATCTCTGTTGTAATAGTCCCTTAACAAGTTTCTGCACCATCTTGGCTGTTGTATAATTAATCTGCAAAACAGTCAGATTGATCTTCCTAAAGTGTCATATAATCTTTTTGATGCATAAAATTCTGGGAATGCTCCCATTAATTTCACAATATAATCTTGATGGGCCACATTCTACATGATATGATTCTTGCCAAACTCTTGAATCTAATCTATTGACGCAGAAGAGAATGGAGTACATCACATTCTCCCTCAAGTTTCAGCCTGCAATTATGGTCCCATATATCCAACTTCTTCATAATAGAATTATTTTCCCGTTAACAAAAATTTCTACATAACTATTTCTTTAGCTGCACTGTAAACAAATAGGCAAGATCAAAATGAGATCTAGTAATTTTTGTAGGGGTAGCCAAGTCATACATTGAAGCAAAAAATTTAAAATGCAAATATCATCACACAGCATCTATGCATGACCACCTATCATTTATAGTCTTTATTTGTCGGGTCTCCTTTACATTTTGTTCCTAGTGTTTCATTCTACACTGTCATGCTTCACTGTACTGCAACAATAACCACGGATGTGAAATAAATTGATTGTGCTCAACAGAGATAGAGTAGATAGTGGAGGTAAGTAAGTATAGAGATAAATCTTCCTACAAAACCAAAATTGGCATTTTTTTCCCTATCATCTTAAAACATTTGTTACTCCACTTAGAAAATGATGTTTGCTTAAGAAAAAAAAAAAAAAGACAGTCGAGTATGTATTACAGTAATGTGAGTTCTAAAATTAGGCACTCAGGATAATCATGAATTAGTGTCCTGAGAGCCATTGTAGTTGTGGAAAAAAATAATAAAGTTAATTAAAACAGTCTTTAAGAATATACATGTGTACCATACTACAGTGAGTATTCCAAAGGATGTGGAAATAATATTTTTTCTGTTCATTTTGGGCACTTTATATAGTGTATTTTTTTAAATCTAAAGTAACAAGTTCAAAGTTTAAAGTTCAAAATAGTGTTGAGTATTCCCAAAGATGTTATATATAATAAACAGAAACACAGAAGACACAATTACTACATGGAAACAAATCATAAGAAGAGTACACAACTATATCAATTTCTATATTGCTTTTAAAAAGAATATTGATTTTTCTTTTTTTTGAGATGGGATCTTGCTTTGTTGCCCAGGCTGGAGTGCAGTGGCACTATCTCAGCTCACTGCAACCTCCACCCCGAGGTTCAAGTGATTCTCATGCCTCAGTCTCTCAGGTAGCTGGAATTACAAGCATATATTTGCAGTAAAGTTGGCATTTTGCCGTGTTGCCCAGGATGGTCTTGAACTCCTAGCCTCAAGTGATTTCCTAATTCTACGTCCCAAAGTGCTGGGATTGCAGGCATGAGCTATTGCACCTGGCCAACTTTCTTCCTGTTAGTAGAATTGACATGAAATGTTTGGGGGCAATTTTAACAAATAAAATAATATAATCTATAACCTATAATTTTCAACCTCTTTTCCAATGTTTCAGACGAATTACAGTAATGTTGTTTAGTTACTATCAGTATTTTAGGTATTGAAGCAAAATATTGTGTAAACTTACTTTTCAACAGAATTATATGAGTTTATTTTAAAATGTTACTTAAAGTACATTATCAAGAAACCATCATTTCTGAGAGATGGTTAGCATTGCACTTTTTTTCCTAGTAATGGAATGGATTGATTACTGGCAAATTTTTATATTATGTGTTTTGAATTTTTTAGAAATAACTAATTTAAAGCTTCTCTAAGAAATAGCATATTTTAATATGTAATATGTAATATATTTATTGCATGTCAATATTTGCAGATGCATGAGAGAGAATATTTTCACACCATTTATCAAAAACAAAACTAACTTTTCTTTGTTTACAACTGCTATTTAAGCAGCAGTGCGTGTCTCCTCACATTAGAGAATATTGATTGGGTCTTGAAGACAGAATAACAGAAGTGCCAGAACTCAAGCATTTTGCCAGGAGTGGTGCTGCCTCATCAGTCCCTCAGATCTAGGCAGGGAAACTGTCAGCAGAACTGTTTCAATGTTTGCTTTGTGAAATACAGATAAGTGGAACTCCAGGTAAGCAAGACTCAGGCAATAAAACTTTACAGATTGCAAGCAGCACCTTAATTGCGTTTGACTATGAACTGGAAGTTGATGCAGTTCTTTGCTGTAAAATAAAATTTAGATTATTAAGTAAGCATGTGCTTTATTCTGTACCCTTAGAAACTTCAGCATAGATGCCAGCATCATGTTAATATTTGATCATCTTTAATATTTAAAAAGTTTTAATTTTGAAACAAGATGCACATGACACATATTATCTTCTTACGTGTTCATTATATTTTTATATGTGTACTTGGCCAGATGTAAATAAATATATTGTGTATAAGGAGAATAACTACATATCAAAATATTCTATGTCACTCTAATACACACCATCCAGTTCCTTTCCTTTGCTGTGTTTTCTACTATGTTACATTATGACACTATTTATAGTGCTTTTTAAAAACCTGTTAATGAAGATCTTTCTTATCACTTAGACTGTAAGTTCTTTGAAGTCAGGGTCCATGTCTGCTTTGGTATATTACTAAATCTAATTAAGAACCACTTCACTCTCTGCAATTGGAGTAACAGAAAAACTACCAGTTTAATGAATTAATATGATTTCAATATTGCTTTCAAAGTAGAAGGAGACAGTTTGATTAAATCATATAGTATACTTTACAACCATGAAAACACCAAATACATGTTTGTTTTCAATATCTAGAAATGTTAAACCAATGATTTCTTTATAAAAATTCTTATATTCTTATTAGGAAAAGTAATAAAAAAAAACAAGCTATTTGTACCACAGAAAATAGTGTATATAATACTAAAAAATATTTTTAAATTACATTTAGAATTTCAGATATTAGCAATATTTTCCAGAATCTATTCTGATACCCTTTGATAAAAAAGTAAGATAGAAAATAATATGATTTTGCCTTGTGTATAAAATAATAAAACTGCTGACACATCATTACTCTAGGTTTACATACCTTTACTTGCCTTTTCCCTATTGTGTAACAAATAGTATGAGTTTGTAAAATGACTGTAGGGAAAGGGACAAAATTTGTATCCATGAAGTACACAAAAATTAACAGACCTCCACAGACATGAAACTCTGGCTTTCGCTGTGTTAGTCAAGGCCTATCCCAGTGGAGCAAATCAGCAAGGATTTGGGGTCTGTTTCTTTTCTCACACGTCTTTTACAGCTCATCATTTCACTCTGCTTTTTCATGCAATTGCAAAGTGGAAATTCTTCAACTTTCTTGTTGAATAATATGTAAACTCTAAATCACATCCAATTTCTTAGTATAAGCATATGTCCAAGACCATTTCCTAATATAGAATAGATATGCCTTCTGTTTTGATTACATTCTGCTTCACTTGGTTATTTTCCTTTGGACCACCCTGGAACATCATTTTAACAGCACTCCAATATTTACATAGAAATTCTTTCATAAATCTAATGCTACTGTTACCACTGGCTCTTCCACTCTTACTTTCCATTTTTCTTATTTGATTGCAACCAAAATTCTTGATTTTAGGACTGGTCTGTTTTTCTCATGCACACATCACTTAATTTTATGTTTCCTTAAAGATCAATTTCCCCAACTCAGTTTCATGTGTCTTTTGTTGACATTCAGTACCTCAAACAACACTTGTATATACTGGTTGCTTAAGAATTGTCCTATAACTATATGTTGAATAAATAATCTTAAAAGTTCATATTTATATACATGTATGTAAGTATAAAGATACACACATATATTATATACACGTTATTCAAAATCACCATAGTAGAGGTCTTATGAAAGTTATGTGTGTGCTACAGTTTGTTTATATACACTATATTAACCTCTCATTTTTCCAGGTAGTCTTATGAATCCAGAAGATCTAAATACTGAAATGAGAGCGTCAAATAGTATTCGAAGATAGTGTGTGTCATAAACTTAGAACTACCACAGTGTTTTAGAAAATGGTCAATAGATAACATTAAGTTTCAATTTCAGTGCAGGAGAATGAAAGGTTGAAAGTCACTCACCCTCTATTTTCACGTAAACCATTAATGAATTGAAATCAGACAGAAAACATCATGTACTTTGTTATAATAGGATTTTACTTGTCATAATACTTTATTAAAAAAGAAAAAGCTAGAGACATCACATAATATACCTCTTACAATATACTCATTTTTCCTTAATTTTAATTCAGGGGTACATGTGCAGATGTAACAGACCTGCACATATACCCCTGAATCTTACATTAAGAAAAAAAAGAAGGCTAGAAAAATAGGATGCGAGGATGGAGGGCAGATGAACAGAGAAATATTTCTGAGAAGAATTTTGTATTTTCGTTTTCAGTTTTTTTATAG
Source organism: Rhinopithecus bieti (assembly GCF_001698545.2). Lineage (NCBI taxonomy): Eukaryota > Metazoa > Chordata > Mammalia > Primates > Cercopithecidae > Rhinopithecus > Rhinopithecus bieti. Next base: position 822,688 of record NW_016807882.1, read on the forward strand.
CATTATCATTCCACATGGAAATTTTATTTTTATCTTTATTGAGATTCTTACAAATTCACTATGTTTAGAAAGAAAATAATAATAAACAGACTAGAAGGAAGAAAAGAAAAGGAATTTTGAGATATTAGTAAAACTCTATAGTCTTCTTTACATTCTTTTTTTTTTTTTTTTTTTTTTGATGGAGTATCGCTCTGTCACCCAGGCTGGAGTACAGTGGAGCAATCAGGCTCACTGTAAGCTCTGCCTCCTGGGTTCACGCCAGTCTCCTGCCTCAGCCTACCCAGTAGCTAGGACTACAGTCGCCACCACGCCCAGCTAATTTTTTTGTATTTTTGCTAGAGACGGGGTTTCACCGTGTTAGTCAGGATGTTCTCGATTTCCTGACCTCATGAGCTGCCTGCCTCGGCCTCCCAAGGTGCTGGGATTATAGGCATGAGCCACCGCTCTCAGCCTACATTCTCTTTTTATATTAAGAAAAATGATCCTCAGAAAACACACTATTTTATTTCAGAAATTCAAATAATAACTTTGGATATAAATGTTTCATTCAGGTTGTTTAGGTAATGTAAGAGATCATTTTCGAATGACAGACTGTGTTAAAAATTGGGATATTTCTTAGATCTCATATCAGAAAGTTCAATGTAGTTTAACCTTACAAGGGAAATTCGAGAATTAAATTTCTGTTTACAAGGTTATAAAAATTTGTTTCAGATAGTCATCTTTTTCTTGGTATCATGACAATCCATCTATTCTAATTTAATTAATTGTACTTTGCTTGAATGTCACACATCTTCTTTTGGTAAGCGTCCATTGTTCTTATTTTCCAAACTAATAATGGCTAAAGATACAATTCTTGCTCAGTTGCTACTCTTCCTAACAACGTTGTATATTTGTTGTTTTAATTTGCTTGACTCTTAAAATATACATATATGTAATATATATGTATTTTATATATAAAGAGAACTTTGCTCAGTTATTATTTTGTAACGTTCCTTTAATCTTTAGAAATTGGAAGAAAGTTCTTTATGAAATGAGAAAATTCAACAGTAAATTTGGGAGAATTACTACTCTCTACCTTATCTAAGGCTGAAATTGCTTCTCTCTCACTCTCTCTGAGGTCACTTCTCATCCCAGAGCAAAAACCTATTATGGCCCTGTTGTGCCAGTCTTATAGTGATCACACTCTCTCAACTTTCTTCCTTTTCTTGCTCAAGACTGTTAGGAAATTTCGAGAATTTAATCAATTTTCATGCTGCATGCAATATATTTCTCAATCAATATTAACAAATACTGAGTTTGCTCTTGGAATGCAAAACCATCAGATCTATCTTACTGTCCAAAATAGGCACTGGCTGGAGAAAGTGTTATTTAATGGGAATTACCTTTAACCCCAAGAGACAGATTTTGGGTGGTGCCCTCAGTGATATAGGGTGATATAAGGTAAGATTTCTCAGGGTGGGTACACAGCATTCCCTTCCAATAGAATGTTAATAGGTGCCATGTAGAAAAGAAAATATTCTCATTGTGTGTGTGTGTGTGTGTGTGTGTATGTGTAAGGGATGGTTTGAAAAAGGAAAGTGATACCTTTACTACAAGGATCTTGGAGTCTTTAATACATGAATGTGCATCAGTCTGCAAAATGTATTTAACTATGTGGAAAGTCCAAGTTTTATGTATTTAACATAAGCCCCAATCCTATGAGTCAGTGTAAAGACAACTGTCTTCATGCTGAAGGATGCCATACGGACTTGTCCACATTATCTAAGAACATAGTCTCTATCCTCTGTCTTCCTCCTATAAAATCTATAAAGCCTCCTTTTAGATGTTTACCATTAGGTGGTGAGCAGTAATCCTGAATAAGATGAATTATTCCATGAATGAGTTTTCCCACCTGAAAGGGCATAGTATAGTCAGGTCAAAGGAACTCCAACAAGAAAATGACTCCTCTTTCTTTCTTTATACAGACCCGCGCGATTACCTCTGATATTTGATTCTGGACTCTATTTGGCCCAATCTAGCTCACTCAAGTTTTTCATTAGGATTTCAGAAAACACTCTAGCTAATAACAATTTACTATTTTGTCTCCTTCCTGCATATATCTATCTTAGAGGTTTGTGAGTAAAAGTTGTTTAGAATGAGGGCAGAATTAAAATATTGTGAGTACCACTGGCTAAATGTGTCTTAAAATTATTTTAGATCACAAGTTAAATACATTCTTTATTCAACATTTAACAGAATATAGCAATTCTAAACTAGCCTAATTACATTTTTTTTTTGTTTTAAATTTGAACCTGTGAAATTTAGTAAGGTTGGAATATTGGCTCTACTACCTACTAGCTAGATGGTCTTTATTTACATTTCTAATCTCTTTGAGGCTCAATTTCCTAGAATATAAGTGGGGATAATTAACATCTACCTCACAGTATTATTTCAAGTAATGATTAAAATGATACTTGTAAAGTTAGTGAAAGAAAAACAGAATCTTAGGACCCCAAACTAACTATGCCAAAGAGAAGGTTAAGCTTGGGAACTGAATCATGCAAAAACTGACTTTCTTTTGTCCTGAAACAGCTTTAATTTCACATGCTTACTTTATCTTATGTAAAATGTGGATTTACTGGGCAAAACAAAATAAATCCTCCCACTCTCTTCTTCTCACATGTAAAATGTAGATTTGCTGAGCACTAATCAGAGCCTCACAGGAATGTAATTACTTATATCATTGCCTACCCACTCTCCTTTTTTATTCTTCCCCTCCTGCTTACTCTTTCCTCTTTAAATATTGAAGTTCTCAAAACCGTCATTGGAAAAAGCACAGGTCACAGATCCTACTGTGACTTGTGTTTCTTTTGTTAGGTGCATCCTCAGCCTTGGTAAAATAAACCTTCAATCAATAAGATGTGCCTCAGTCCCTTTTTGATTTACAAGTTTTTAAGAGAACAGACAGTATAAGTGATATGTAAATTATAATAGCTACAAATTTGCGCACTTATAATTTCCTCACCATGCAGCAGCCAACTCAAATTAGATCATGCTCTGTTTAATACCATCCACTGGTACCCAACCACCCTTAGAATAGATTTCAAAGTTCCACATATGCAGTTGCCCTATATTACTTTACTGCCTCACTTTTGTGCCACTTTTCATATTTCTTTATTTCTCTGGTCACAATGACTCTTAATATATTTCTTTCACACATCAAGCTTGCTTCTGCCTCAAGGTATTTGTACTTGCTCTTCTTATTTCCCAAAATTCTCATCTGTAAGATTTTCATTTGGTTGAAATCTCCTGTCACTTCCATCTCTTTAGAAATCACCTTTCCTGAACATCTGAATACCCGCACTGCCTTATCTTTTCATGATATTTCCCATTAGTTGAAAGTCTCTTACATGTTTCTTTGTTTACTCGTTTGTTGCCTGTCTTCACCATAAGAATGTCATTTCTCTGGGTATAGAGGCCCACTATTCTGTTGTTTTCTGCACTGTGTTCACAGTGCCTAGAATAGGGTTTGTTACATGGTAAATGCTCAATCAATTTTTGTTCAATAAAATAAATGGTGTAGACTGTGGCCATTCTTTTGTGGGTTTGGCCAACACTAGAAGTTGTGAATATTCTGGTATCTGGCACCAGAGAGAAGTGCCTGGGTGATAGCTGAGAGAGAGTCTTTAGTCAGCAATCTTAGCCCTTCATTCTTCTAATCAGTCTTACCTTTCACAATCCATGTTCTGATTCAGAAAGGGAAGATGACAAAGTTAGGACATGATACATATATGACTCACCAGTATATATTCATGGCTAGCAGTGTCAGAAGATGATAAAACCACCATCACACTCTTGAGTACTGTTATCCTGTATTTGCACAAACCTGGAAACATTCATCAGAGGGAGACTCTTGGGACTTAATCAAAGTACACATGGGACAAAGTTTTAAGAATTTCTGCCTGTAGGACAGACTTAGATATCAAAAATACTCCAGGGTACCTACACTCTAGCTCTTGGTTTTTAATATTATTTTCTAATTAAGTGTTCTAGGGTTGCTTGAAGAAATGGCAGAGTCTAGGGCTGAGGCAGAGAATAGACAAGATGAGCTGTAGCATCTCGTAGCATGCAAAAGTAAGAAAGTGTTCAAATAACAAAAATGTCTCACAATTATGGAAATATGTCAAAGGTACACAGAAGCCAACTGAAAAGAGTTCTTAAGGGTCAGAGAACAATTTGAGCAACAAAATAAAATAGTACTGGATTATAATACAAAGTATAAAATATCCATGAATTCATACTAATGTAAAGAGATAATTGAATAAATAAATGAATGGTGCAGAAGAGACAAATCTCCCTTGCAGAATAATTTCAAATAATTTATGTAGCTATTCTACTCTCAAAGAGGTAGAACATAAGTCTCATTCCTTAACAGTGGGATACTCAGGGTCACTTCCTTTGAAAGAGTATGGTATGGAAAGGGAAAGAAAAGAACAACTTTACACTGGAGAAACCTGACACTTGACCAAGTGATCAAGATTAACATCAGCCGTGGTAAATCACATTATAGTGTATACCACTGACGTGATGTGATAAAAATGACACTTTTCCTCTGTGGACTCCCTTCCTTCCCCAAACCCTCAACTCCAGTCTGATCATGAGAAAAATATGAGACAAATAGCAACTGATAGACATTCTACAAAATACCTGACTGGTACTCATCAAAACTGTTAAGGTTATCAGAAATAAGAACTGTCTAAGAAATTGTCTCAGTTAAGAGCCCAATAAGATAAGGTTACTAAAAGTATAGTGGAAACCTGGGTGGGATCTTGGAACAGAGAAAGGGCACTAGACAAAAACCAAATCAATCTAAATAAAGTATGAACTTCAGTCAATCATTTATCAACATTGGTTTATTAGTTGTTATAAATATACCATACTAATGTAAATTATTAACAATAGGAGAGATTGGGTGTTGGTAATGCAGAACTTTTGCTCCTTAGTTCAGCTAAATCCTGGTTCTTGTGTCATGACCATGAGAAATTAGGCACACAGACACATTGAAGGGTAAGGAGAACAGAATTTATTGGGTGAAAAGGAAAAAGGAAAGAAAGCACTCAGCAAAGTGAGAGGGAGTCCTGCCAATGGGTTCCCACCACCTTACACTTTGAATACCAGGCCACCACACATGAGCTGAAGAGGCCAGGCTCCTCTCTCCTGCACAAGGTGTGATCCTCCCATGGCTCCACTCCATCATCTCGGTGCACAGGCAGATCCCCAATCCATGATGGACATGTTCATACAACACTCTGGGTGGTTCCCTCATCTGCACAAATGGATATGATGTGAACATTTGTGGGGTGGGTCAGCGATTCTCTGTGTACCCCCTTTATCTGCCTCCTGCATCTGTCATTGGGTATATGGGAAATCTCTGCGTTGTTTTTGCAACTCTTCTGTTAAGATAAAACTATACTAAAATTAACAAGTTAGTTAAAAAGAAAACTTCAGGAAAACCATACACACTAGACTATATAGATAGACAAATGATAAGTTTGCTGAGAGTGAAGATTTAAACACACTTTAGAAACATTTATCATAAATGTTAAATAAATGTTTCTGAAGTGTATTTAAATGTGTTTATGTTTTAGATATAGAATAAATGCTTAATATATAAATAAATTGATTAAAAGGTAATATTTTATTGTAGCCTGGTTTACTAATTTTAAAATTACTTTTACTATTTTATACTTTTGAGAGGAGAACACATAAAAAAGAAGTTGGGCTTATTAATTTCATATCAAACAGAGGAACAAATCCCTATGTAATATTTCATTTTGGCTAAATTTAAAACAAAACAATAATAGCGTAGTTTTTGTGATTATTTCCATCATAAATCAAAAGCTTTTTAGAGACATTATCTCATCCCTTCCAACAGCATTTTTTAGAATAAGGCTGAAAAAATGTCAAGCACATCTTTTTTATATAAAGGATAGTACTTTAATAATTCAGGCTGTGACTAACATTGTTCAGTTTAGTCATTTCTAAGCCTGAATTGACCC
>NW_016807882.1:829224-838304 GCF_001698545.2 Rhinopithecus bieti
AAAAAAAAAAAAAAAAAAAAAAAGCAAACCATAACATGTACAAGAGTAAAGAGCTGGATAAGAAAATAATATTATGCTATTAAAGAGATTTATGTGGTCATTAAACTACTTGCAAAGAATATGAAACAATACAATGATGCCTTTGTTAAAAAGTCACTATAAAAGTGTATAGTGAGAAAATTAAGCTTAATATTGATTATTCTAAATAATTGCATGTCTGATTTTGACAGCTATATTTTTCTAAAGCTCAATTGATCTGTATATTGTATAAAGCAGACTTATGTATGTCATATAATAACATTCAATTTGGTGAGCATATGGAAAGTCATGTTACCCCAAATTGATCATTCTTGAAAGTACCATGAATGCTCTTCTAGGATTGTAATGATTAACCAGAAACAAGACATTAAATTTCTTTTCAGGCACAAGTAAAATGAGTCATGCACTACTGAGTAAAATTTGAGGAACTCAAGTAATTATTCATAGGTCGAATTGGACACACACTTACATACACATACAAAAGTCTTGAAAAAGAAAACCTAGCTTTGCTTTCAGGCATTCTATTAGCTACAGACTTGTAAAGGAGACCAGATTAAACTTTTTAATTTTCCCTGAACGTTTATAAACTCATCTCCTACCTGTCTGGTTCCTAAAGCCTATGCTCTGTCATTAAGCCAATAAAACAAGATTAGTGTATAATATGATTTGGCTGTGTCCCCACCCGAATCTCAACTTGAATTGTGTCTCCCAGAATTCCCCTTGTGTTGTGGGAGGGACTCAGGGGGAGGTAAATAAATCATGGGGGCTGGTCTTTCCTGTGCTGTTCTCATGATAGCGAGTAAGTCTCCCGAGATCTGATGGGTTTATCATGGGTTTCCGCTTTTGCTTCTTCCTCATTTTTCTCTTGCCGCCACTGCGTAAGAAGTGCCTTTCACCTCCCTCCATGATTCTGACGCCTCCCCAGCCAGGTGAAACTGTAAGTCTAATTAAATTTCTCTTTCTTCCCAGTCTGAGGTACGTCTTTATCAGCAGCCTGAAAACAGACGAATACAGTATAATAGCCAGGATTTTCTTCCAGATGATCTTTATCTCCCAGTATTATACTTGTGAATGTGTTACCTTACCTGACAAGGGGAGTTTGCATATGGAATTAAAGCTGCTTATCAGCTGACTTTAAATTAGGGACATTATCCCGAGCTGTCAGTAGGACCCCAATGTAATCACAACTGCCTTTATAAATGGAAGTGGTTTACATACATTTTAAACATTTGTTCCTTACAGTAATTATTTAAAGGAGATAATATTGTATGCTAGATGTCTTCCATTTGTTCCTCCAGACCCACTTTCCATCCTTCTCCCTTCTGAGGAAGGGGTGGTTAAAAAAAAAAAAAAAAAAAAAAAAAAGACAGCATAAGAGTAGATGAGAGAGATGTGGCAAAAGAAGAGGCAGGAAAGAAGAGGCAAGAGAAGGACTCTCCCGCCCACTGCTGTCTTTAGAAATACAGGCTATGAGCCAAAAAGCACAGGCAGCTCCGGAAGCTGAAGACAAACCACACTGCCCACATTCCTGCAACTGCCCAGACTGAATTTTGCCAATTACCTGCATAAATCAGAAAATGGATGCTCACTAGAGTCTCCAGAAGGGAGCATGGATTGCTGACACCTAGATTTTTGTATTGTGAGACTAATCACAGGAATTAGCCTGCGCACTTGACTTCTGAAATTGGGATATATCTATGCCTGCAGAAACTCATGACATGTAGAAACTATGAGTTAATAAATGAATGTTATTTTAAGCCATCAAGTGTGTGGTAATTTGTCACAGTAGCCCTAGAAAATGAATAGACTCTCTTACTAACATTGGTGTTTCAAATACCATAGGCACTGTGTATATAATCTCCCTCATACACATGTTTCCACTGATATTCAACAAAAAAAAAAAGAAAAAGAAAAGGGAGGAGGAGAAAGTGAAGGGTCGTAGAAAGCAGTGGCTCAAAGGAAGAAGAAGAACTAACAAGAGGAAGAATAAGAGGAGAAAGGAAGAAAAAAATACCATTTTACAAAGAAGAGAATGCAAAGCAACTCACAGACATTTAGTTGTGAGCTATTGTTAATTACTGAATCAAGATGTTTTATTTCAGCTACTGAATCCGGGTGAAAGAAACGATCTCTGTTCTATTTATAACATGAAAGAATTCTAAAGCACATATGCTGAACAGATTGCATTTGCACTTCATCATCTCAATACTCTTTCACTAGAACGAACAGAAAAGCCCACTTCTTCCAAAATAACTGGTGTGGAATTGTACCTGTGGTCCACCTGTCTTACATTATGTGTTTAAAGGACTGGATCATAGGTTGTCTATGAAGGGAAATGCTAATATCGTGTTTGCTAAGGTTTACACCAGCCAAAGTGCATTGAATTCTAATCTTAGACTCAATTAGAAGCACAATTATCACACCTCCTTTCTTCCCACAGAAATATCTTCATTACTAACACAGCTCTTGGCCAGCAGGGCAGTGGTTAAGACTAAATGTTCAACCCTCAAAAATCCCAGGTTATATTTAAGCACATTTTCATGTATTAAAATGAAACAGTCTATTCTGGGATTGGCTCAGAAGCAAGTTAATTCTTGTTAATGGAGTTCTTGTTGTTGTTGTTCTAGAGGAAAATCCCCTTAAAAGCTCCCCTGGTGTGGCTTTCTATTGGAGCTGGCCTGCAGACAGAAATTTCCTAGAATGAGAAGGTTTTTTGCACTACGGAAATGTTTAAACATAGCCATTGATTCTGCTGGCCAAATACATAACAGAGATCAACGTGGCAAGAAGCAACTGTTACTGGAGCTTAATATTATCTAACACTTTCCCATACTGAGGGTTATTCATTCTAAATATTAGTCCGGAAGTCTATTATGATGCTGTCCCTATCCACTCCTAACTCTCCACATTTCCTCCTCATACATGTAACTTCTTCCAGGTGTACAACAAAAGCCCCTTTCCTTCAACAAACAGCCTGCAGATAATTATGTTTTTCCTCATGTAGAGAGGAAAGAGGGCATACATACAGCACAAAATAGATCCAAATACATAGTCTCAAAGAAAAACTAGAAAATACTGTCTGTGGAAGTTTACTCAAGCACTAACCTTTCTCTTTTTGCTTTGTAAGAAGGATCATCCATTGTCAATGGTAACTCTGAGACTTAGGATGAAGCTTGGCTAGTTAAGTTTCTACCACCATCCCTACCCAACCAATTGTGAGTGAATAATTTATTAACCTGAATAAAGATGGTCCACTATACTAGAGTACACTCAAAACTGTTTATGATGACTCCAGTGAAACTACAGTTTTAACATAGGCAGGTAGATAGATACAACATGCATTTGCTCTCCAGCCTGGGAGAGGAGGGGTGGAATGTTTTATATGCATGCTATATGTCTACTTTGTGTTCTTCTTTATGGTTCACTCAAATCATTTTCAGAGACACATGCACATATATAGACATATACACTGAATTCCTCATTCACAGGATTCATATGAAATTTTATTCTATAATAAAGCTACTTCTCTTGTAGTACTATTGGCATTTTACCTCTGTTTCTCATCCATCAATGCTATGAAAATTATATAATGAAATATACCCTACTGCTGCCTAAAGCATATGTGCAAACTAATCATTTTCATTTTTGTACATAGAGAGAATATAGAGAATTCAAGATCAATTGGAAAAAGGTACTTTCAAGTGGAGGTTCTGTTGGACCCCAACAATAACATTAACTTTTTCATGTGTTGCCAACAATGTGATCCCTTAGCCTCTTAAGTTATATGAATCATGTTGCATTATTAACATTATTTCAAAATCAATGCAATTTAATACCATATAATTTGTATATTTGTGAGTTAAGAGGTGCAGGGCATCCATTTCTCCTTTACCAGATTAAAAAAGTGGGAGAGGATTACACCAATAACTATTTGATTTGTTCTATCATAGGGTAAAAGTAAATCAGAATGAAGTGATGAAGATCAACAGTACACAGATTGGACAATTCAGTAATTCTAATGCTGAGATCTTTTATCAAAGGCTGTCTTTTACTTGTTCAGAATGTAAGCATAAATATTGTCTGCTTTGCAATGAGATGCAATGACAGCATAGAGTTACCAAGAGGCTTGAGCTGTTCTTTCCTCATCAACATGAATAGGGTCTTGCCTTAATGTTTAGGGGAAGAGAGAAGATGCAAGCAGCTGTTTTCCCCCTTGTACCATTACAACTATAGCTATTCCAAAAGTTTTTGTTTCTCCTTTAGGCTATAAGAAGTTTAAGTCTCTACTTGAAATATATTACAAATAGGAAACAGAAAACTTTATAACAAAAAATGTAGAAGAGAGTAGTAGAGGTGAAAAAATAAAAAAAAAAAAAGCTTTCCTACAGTTCTTGGCTGCCCTATTAATATGCTTATTGATCACATCAAGGGTCTTCTAGGAATGGACAGTTTTGGAAATAGCTATAACAAATGTACAAGCCACTCAATCTATCAATATTTGTCTTCTGTATAATAAACCTTTCATTGACATTTGGCGGATATTTATGATTTCCAAGCGAAGCACTGTTGTTTATTTTGATTTTGATTTATAATTTGAAATAATCTTCCCAGAAGAATATTAAATATTGTGCTTGACACATCAGTTGAAGTTATGTCATCATCTATGACTAAAATATACCAGCGTAAAATATTAGATGGTTTTCTGTCAGCCTGAAATATTTCTGACAGTGAATCTTAAATAGATCATTAATGTTCATACTTCGGTTGCATGACGAAAGATTAGGTTGATGATTGAAGAGCCTTTTCAACTTTCAGAGTTGTACTGAGTTTTACAGCTCATAGAATAACATAGCTGGAGGAATCTTAGTTATTCTTTAGTTTTAGAACAGCTAAAAGTTTAAAGAGGTTAAGTGATTGTTAATAGCCTACACGTGAAATTTGTATTAAGTAAAATAGTCCTTTAGTTATAAAAACTAAGCAAAAATTCAATATATCAGAAAATATGCAGAAAACATTTCTAGTCTTGTGCATGGTATTGTGTCTGATCCTTTCAAATGAGTTAGTCCTTTAGATATTGAAGAAGTTAGAGAAGCATGTTTTATCACAATGCCAGAATGTGGTATCATTAGATGGTTGAAACACTTTTAAACTCTATTCCTAGAACAGGTTAGTACCATTTGGTTAACAAATGTTTGATTCTGTCAATAGTGAAAAGTCAGTGAAATGTTCTAATAAAGTTTTTTAAATTATTATTTTGTTTATTTATTTATTTATTTTTTTGAGACAGAGTTTTGCTCTATCACCCAGGCTGGAGTGTGGTAGTGCAATTTGGGCTCCCTACAGCCTCCACATCCTGGGCTCAAGCGAATCTCCTGCCTCATCCTCCCGGAGTAGCTGAGATTACAGGCATGAGCCACCACAACCAGCTAATTTCTGTATTTTTAGGAGAGGCAGGGTTTTTCTATGTTGGCCAGTCTGGTCTCGAACTCCCGACCTCAAGCGATCCGCCCACGTCAGCCTCCCAAAGAGCTGGGATTATAGGTGTGAGCCACAATGCCTGGCCCTAATAAAGTTTAGATAGTTGGATTTTGATAAATATTCATTCATTCAGTTTAACAAAGTGTCATACAGACAGTAAGCATATTAATATGTTTTGTTATGCTGATGAAACTGTGCAAATGGAAAAAGCCCATACCACACAAATGAGAATTCATTTGCCTTCCAGCAATTTATTTTCACTTCCTGGCCTCCAAATTAATAGGAACTATAATAAAATGTGTTTGGAAAGAAGGTTTGATCATTATATTTCTCCTTTTCCAGACTATGCAAACTAATAAATCATAATTAACACTAGGGATATTTTAAGCAGGATCCATTTTACCATTATTTTTATAATATATAATTGCAGCTACAAATGTATGCTCCTGAATAGCTACTTATTTTTTTTTTTTTTCAGAAAAACACATTTAGTTAAAATTGTAAATATTTATAAGACAGGGAGATCAGGGAACTTCTAACCTTTATAATCATAGTGTCCTTTCTTATTCACATGGTTCATTTCTTAAATACAGTAAACATTCTATTTTCAAAACGGCACATAATTTCTCCTTACCTATCCGTAATGTCATTTAGTTGATCAGCAGATGCAGTTTATTATCATTTTGTCACTAACTTAAGAGTTGATGCAAATTCCTACACTGAACAAGTTTATACATTCCCACTTAAGAAAATAAGATATATGCAATTGTGATATACGTTAGGTAATAAGTTTCAGTGTTAATGAATGCCACCTTATTGGTGCTAACTACATTTCATTCATTACAACAGATGATATAAATGGACCTTAAGCGTAATGCTTCGTACAAAAAGTTAAGAATTCAAATTAACTGAGCCTGCTGTAGTATTAAAAACCTACTTTGAACTTCCAATGAAGAAGATAAAAGGTGTAATTTTCAACTTCAGATTGTGATTAAAAAGGTCAATTCAGCATGTGTATTTGTTGTCTCAGTTCAATATTATGTATTTAAGAGACAGCCTATGATTTTCATAAAGGTCACTGGAGTCGGAAATGCCAAATCTCATTAGTCTTAATCAGCTGATATAAAAGTTACCTACCTGCCTGTATGCTTAATGCAAGATTACTAAATTTCTTCGTTAAATGATTCTTTTAAAACTCCATGCTTCTTGAAACATGTTTAGTTCTAGGAAGAGACCTTTTAAAACTATTGCACTGTATGTTTAATTTAAAGTTAAAATATTTCTGTTCTGCCAGCTTAAACACTGTCTTATTTGAGCTGCTTTCTCTATACATTTGACTATAACTAGAAGATTAAAAGTTTGTAGAAATAAATGTATGCAAAGAATGTAGCTCGTCTCAAGTTTTTACAAGGAATTCATTTAAAAAAATTCATGAACTTAAACAGAAAGTTGAACATTTGTGCATATGGTCACGCTGCAGAGAGGGTAATTGGGACCAGCTGTTACACTTTGTAGTTTCTGAAAGCCTGTGTATTGCCTTCTAGCTACACTGACTTTGTGCAGGCCTTAATAAAAGAAATTAAAGAATGTGCAAGCCTGAATGACTTCCACATCCCTCTTCAGAAGAGCGTTAATTCAGACAAGACATAGAAGGCATAGCTTTTCCATTGCCATTCATCTATGAGCCACATGCAGATGAAATGATTTTTCATGGACATTATTTAGTGACTTGCAAACTTTAATCACTCTGCTCGTTTCATTTAAATCTATCTTCTTATAGTAAAGTATCTTAACCACATCAGAGTCAAAAAGTTTGTAAACACACACAAACACAAAACACACATAACAACAATACTTAGCATTTCACTTTTCACATCCTTGCTTAAAATATTTTCAGATGTGAGATATGATAAAATAGCATATATTGCATCAGACAAAAATGTGTATTTAAGAGAAGCATGATAGAATTGTGATATTCAAAATTCTTCTTCTTTCAAAATTTCAGTGTACATCAGTATTCAGTTATAGTGAAAAAAATAAATAGTAGTTCAGGCAAGGATTTTGGGAAGATGGTGGCAGCAACTTTTAAAAATCTTACTGAATACCCACTGTGGTAGACAGAACAATGGCCCCCCCAAAGATGCTCATAACCTAATCCCTAAAACCTGTGAATATGTTAAATTATGTGGCAAAGGGGATTTTGCAGATATGATTAAATTAAAGATACTGAGATGGGGGGATTATCCTGGATTATCCAGTGGGCTCAATATAATCACGAGGAAAGAGAGAGACAGGAGTGTCAGAGTCAAAGTGAACAATGAAGACACTACGCTACTGCCTTTGAAGGATGAAGAAAAAGTCCAGAAGGTAAGGAACTCTGGCAGCCTGGCAACTGGAAAAGGCAGTACTACGAGCAACACAGCTTTGCAGACACCTTGATTTTATCCCAGTAAGACTGATTCTGGACTTCTGATCTCCACATCTCTAAGACAATAAAGTGTTGTTTCAAGTGGTTAAATTTGTTGTAAATTGTTATGGCAGCCACAGCAAACTAATATAACAGTAGAAAACTCAACAGTAAAATCAAAATCACTGGGCAACATTTACAACAAAATTAGGCCGCAAGATATGCCTAGGAGCACCAAAATCTTGACTGGAAGAAACGAAACCTACAAAGTACGTGCAACTATGTGGGAAGCAAAAAAGGGATCAATAGGGTAGCGTCCAAGGCACCCAAAAAGACGAAGACACAAACTTGGTGGAAAGTGTGCAGAGATGAAACAAGGATGGATGGGGCAGCCCTTTACAGCAGGTGAGTTCAGGGAGCTGATGGTAGAAGGACCGAAGGGGCTGGAGAAGCTCCGCCTCTATGAACCCTAAAGAGTGACCTATCAGGATTCCTTTCTAAGAAAGGTACAATGCCGTGAGCAAAATCAAAATGGAACAAGTCACAAATATCAGAAATAAGGTAAAATGTTCCATCAAAGTGTTGGAGCCATCAGAGCCAGGAAATCACATAAAATAAGCTGTCATGTAATTTTATGTCACCACCAGAGAGCAGGAGAGAGAGAGAGAACAGAACCCCTGTGAAGTTAGAATGTTTCCTAATTCTAAACTTCCGAGAAAATTTTACACAAAAATAGACAGGAGAAAAGTTTGAGGTCAAACCCTATACAAAATTACAGAAAGAAGAAAGAGAATAAGATCCCTACAGACAATTATAGCATACTCTGAAGATGTACTCAATAAAGCAGATCAAACTGTCAAAAGTTATTAAGAAAATAATAAAAACTAACCAGCACAGCAAAAGAATAGTTGGGGTCCCTAAGAAGAAAACTAAAATGGGAGAACAGGCCAACCACAAAGTTAATTAATCCACGTAAACATTACAGAACAAGAAACTTTCCCTGAAATGAAGGATTTGAATCTACATGTTGAGGAAGCACACTAGACTCCAACATCAAGACATAGTCTAGTAAAATTATTGGTCTTTCTAAAAAAGAAAGAAATATTTCAGGTATTAAAAATATAAATGTACAATTTATCATTAGGCTTTTTTTTTT
>NW_016807882.1:838804-841079 GCF_001698545.2 Rhinopithecus bieti
GTTATTAAGAAAATAATAAAACTAACCAGCACAGCAAAAGAATAGTTGGGGTCCCTAAGAAGAAAACTAAAATGGGAGAACAGGCCAACCACAAAGTTAATTAATCCACGTAAACATTACAGAACAAGAAACTTTCCCTGAAATGAAGGATTTGAATCTACATGTTGAGGAAGCACACTAGACTCCAACATCAAGACATAGTCTAGTAAAATTATTGGTCTTTCTAAAAAAGAAAAAAAATTTCGGGCATTAAAAAAAAAAAAGGCCAAATTTATATTACGTTTTTTTTTTTTTTTTTTTTTTTTTTTGAGACAGAGTCTTGCTCTGTGACCCAGACTGGAGCGCAGAGGCATTATCTCGGCTCACTGCAACCTCCACCTCCTCAACTCAAGTGATTCTCCTGCCTCAGCCCCCCTAGTAGCTGGGATTACAGGCATGCGCACCATGCCCTGTTAATTTTTGTATTTTTAGTAGAGACGGGGTTTCACCATGTTGGCCAGGCTGATCTCAAACTCCTGACCTCAGGAGATCCTCCCCCCTCGGCCTCCCAAAGTGCTGGGATTACAGGCTTGAGCCACTGTGACCAGCCCTATCATTGGACATTTTAAAAATGGTTTATGCTGAATAAAATGAGAAATTTGTTAAAGAAAACCAAGAAAAGAAAGCGTGAGCAAATGATTTTATATTCAGAAAACTGACTTTCAAGTATTAAGAACACAGAAAACTGCTGTTATTATTAATAACATGAAAGAATTAGAAAATGTTGTTCCTTGAGGACTTCCTAAGTGATTGACCAGAACATATACTTTATATAACCATAGCAACTAGAGAGACATCAATACATAAACTACTGCAAAGATCTGAAATGAAAACTAAATGCGGTTCAAGAAGGAGTGAGTATAGTAGGCCCTGGTCATGCACTCTTATAAATACAGGATAATTGTTTTTAAATGATGAAAGAATAGGAAAAATAAATGCAAAATTTATTCATACTTTTATAATTATATTAGTAATAGCATTAATATTATCATTTTGCAATTGCCATGTGTACTATAGGCTTAAAACAAGCAAGCAGTTATGTGTGTCCTTGAGAACCAGGATTCTTGCTATGAAAGGAAGGATGCTTAGATGTCATTGAGAAAAGGTAAAATAAAAGCTCTCTAGTCCCGATTTTGAATTGGAATCAATATGATCTCATAAGGTATGTTATCTTTGCATATATGTGCATTTATTTCCTTGTTCAGTCCACTGAAAGGGCCTAGAAACTCTGACCAAATCATTAACAGTAAGTATCTCTTGTATCCAGTTCAAAGGTCTTACATAACATTCCCATTAAAATAAAACAGTGTTTACTGAAAAAAAAAAAAAAATGGCTAATTCCAGTTCTGGAGCAGGACATGTTCAATATGAGCCACATCTTATACCAGATAACAAAGAAACTGTCAGAGATTTAATAGGGTTATGCCAAAGGAACTCAGGTGCCAACTTCAAGAGGTTTCCATTGACTGTGGATGGAATAATTTGAGCTTACATGTTGATAAATATTGCAAAGGACTTAAACCCATCAAACATGTGTAAAGCCATGTGTTCATAATTTTGTTTTAAAATAAACCAGTCCCCTTTAGGTTCAATTAAAAAAATAAACATTCACCCTGCCTTCCCATATCAACCACAGGATTACCAGATAATTGATGCTGGAATGTGTCTCTGTATAACAACATCTCAGATAATAAATAAAAAAGAGAAGTGATAGCATTAGAATACTTTCATATTGTGACCTCCAATGAATTAATAGATACAAGTAGTAGCATTAATGGCTACTAAAATCAGAAAAAGATATAAAAACAGATAGCATTTTTTTATAGATCTTTCCAAATATCATCTATAATCATGCCAAAGGAATGAAGATCTCCAAATCCAGCAGCCATTTGGCAGAAAGTAAATGGAAAAATGAACACAGCAAACTGGACCATGAGTATGGAATCAACAAAGCTCAGCTTCTTCAGTGGATAAATTACCAGGAAAATAAAGGGATTGAGGTATTACTTATAAACTAAGATATATTGCTATAGTCTTATAAATGTATAAACTAATAAGATTTGCTAAATGTAACTGCTGTAAAGTTAAATTCTTACTACATACCTGATGCTGTACTAAAGTTTTACTTTTCTTTGATCCTCACAATTCTTTGAGTTAAGTGCTGCGGGGGAGGCGGAGGTTGCAGTGAGCCGAGATAGCGCCACTGCACTCCAGCCTGGGCCACAGAGCAAGACTT
>NW_016807882.1:842198-866775 GCF_001698545.2 Rhinopithecus bieti
AAAAAAAAAAAAAAAAAAAAAGCCTAATGATAAATTGTACATTTATATTTTTAATGCCCGAAATTTTTTTTCTTTTTTAGAAAGACCAATAATTTTGCTAGACTATGTCTTGATGTTGGAGTCTAGTGTGCTTCCTCAACATGTAGATTCAAATCTTTCATTTCGGGGAAAGTTTCTTGTTCTGTAATGTTTATGTGGATTAATTAATTTTTGCGGTTGGCCTGTTCTCCCATTTTAGTTTTCTTCTTAGGGACCCCAACTATTCTTATGATGGTTAGTTTTTATTATTATTTTCTTAATAACTTGATAGTTTGATCTGTTTTATTGAGTACATCTTCAGAGTATGCTGTAATTGTCTGTAGAGATCTTTTTCTCTTTTTAATTTCTGTAATTTTGTATAGGGTTTGACCTCAAACTTTTCTCCTGTCTATTTTTGTGTAAAATTTTCTCGGAAGTTTAGAATTAAGAAACATTCTAACTTCACAGGGGTTCTGTTCTCTCTCTCCTGCTCTCTCATGGTGACATAAAATTGCATGACAGCTTGTTTTCTGTGATTTCCTGGCTCTGATGGCTCCAGTTTACAGTGAAGAAAGCTTAGATACATAAAATGTATGCGTTTAGTCAAGGTCAGAATGCCCACAGATCGTGATTCTAAGATTTTAATCTTTACCAATTGTAATAAAAGCTTATAGTTTTAATACTATAGTATATTCAGTGCTATACATTATATATTATACAATTTTAATAATTCTTTTCTGTAATAAATTGGAAATATGATAGATGCATATAGAAATTTAAACCACATATTACAATATAATATTATAATTGAAAATTTCTTACACTCAAAGTAAAGCACCTTGAATTTCAGTAATACATCACAGTCAAGGACTTGAATCATGTTGTAAAAGCAATGTAATACTTTGTCAGTGAGATCATTTGATTCATAGATAAAATGAGGGATATAAAACTTCCAGAATGCCTGGGAATTCATTAGAAGGTTATGTGCAGACAGAAGTTAGGGGGTCCCAGGCAGCACATAGCATGTGCAAAGGCACAGAGGCACAGTGTGTTCTGGAAACATATTTGTTTGGTATGATAAGAACAAAGTATGGTTCAGCAGGAGACCTGCAGTATGTACAAATGCAGTCATCCTGTAGAGGGCCTTGCAGTTTAGAAAGGATGTTAATATTTATAATTTGGAATGGTATAATCACTGTTGTATTGTAGCTAATTAGCTTTGGATACTTTGTATAGGAACAGAATTCACAATCAACTGTGTAGATACTAAGAGGATCTGTAGAGAGGCCTTGGAATTTCTGGAAACTTGAAAAATTGAACACACTAAATGTTGAATATGTATGCTTTTGCGTCTTTCCTGGGAGACATCCGATAACTTTTAGCTGATTATCAAAGCATTCCATAGAATCATAATGTTAGAAGATGTTATGAGGACCACGTAGGAAATGTATTAGTGTCCCAGGGTTTCTGTAAGACCAAGTACCACAAACTGAGTGGTTTAAAATAACAGAAATTTATTCTCTGTCATTAGTGAAGGCTAGAATCAAGGTTTCAGAAGAAATATGCTCCTTCCAAATCTTCCAGGGAAGATCCTGCCTTGACTCTTCCATCTCCTGGTAACTCCAAGCACTCCTTGACTTGTGACAGCGTAACTCCAAATTCTGTGTGTCTTCATATGACCTTCTTCTCTCTGTTTGCTTGTGTGTGTACCCTCTCTTTTTATAAGGACATCAGTCCTTGAACTTAGTGTACATAATAATGTACACTAATAGTACAGTGACTTCATTTTGAGATCACTAATTAATTTCATCTGCATACCCTATTTCCAAATAAGGTCACATTCTGAGGTTTCAGGACATGAATTTTTAGGGGACACTATTCAACATCCTGCAAGAAACTAATATTTAGTCTGGGAGAGATATGATGACAAACAAGGAGTTCACAAATGAAAGAGAGAATATTCAGAATATCAATTTTTTGTGTATGGTTGGATTTAATAATTAGAGGTAGGAAAGAATTAAAGATGGATCCAAGGTCTCTACTTTGGGAGAGGGAGAGATTGTTATCCCATCAGCTGAAATAGGAAATAAAGATATAGGTTTGAGATGTAGATCTGTATGGTGTGTTTGATTTGGATATATTAACATGAATGTGCCTTTCTGCTCTCTTAGGGAGAGATGTCTCAGAAGCCATAGAAATAAACCTTAATCTCAGCCTGTGATGAAAGAGAAGTTTTGATGGAAGAACAAAATTGAAGAGATAGGAAGGGGCTTATATTCAGAAAGAGGAACACTTACATGTGAGAATCTTTGAAAATGAAATAGCTCTGAATGTTCAGTTGTTTCACTGAAGATTTCAAGGAGGAAATCCACACAACAAAAGAATTAAAATTCAGTGGGATGAGAAAAACATGACAGAAAATTATGACAACCTTTCCAGAAGCATAAGTGGAAACAAAGGGAAAGGTAGTTAGAGGAGACTGCAGGATCAAGTCAGGGGTTTGACTTTTGAGGTAAAGAAATTTGTTTATGTTCCAAAGGAAAGAAATCACTGAAAAGGAAAGGGTTAAAGAGAAATAGAAAGATAAAAATTTGTTGGGCAAGACATATGAGGATAAATAGGGATGGAATTTTTAGCACATGAAGTTTTAGCCACAGTTACACCTCCCTGATGGGCAGAGTTGGTTGTATGCAAAGTCCAGAGGCAGAAGCAGGGAAGAGAAGGTCATCCTCAATGTCATAATTTATCTGGGGAGAAGTAGGGCATATCAATTCCTAATGTTGAGGTTACTAATGGCTTAAGGAGTGTGATGACAGTTTAGAAGAGCCCTGGATTCCAAAGAACATGAACAGAAACTAGAGGGTTGTTGCCGAACCTCGGATTATACTTATGGTAACCTCATCACTGAGAATTTCCCAGATTGCTGCTTTTCTTACTATACTTCTGGTGTGTGCTGAAAGACTCTTTGAGGTTATTTACCTCTGAGTTTGTAGATGACATTGCCTTCAGTGCTTGTCTATAAATACCAAAGAAGAGTCAGTTCTGTTGTTCATTATTTTCTAAAAGTCTTTTGGAAATTTATTCAAGATATCATCTTCCACAAAACCTAAAGATTGTATTTATGTCTTTGCTGACATCAAGCAATTTATGAAGCTAAATAGAAAGATCAGTCTTAGAAACAGGGTCATAATATTTCCCTGAAGCTATCACCCAAGTAAAGTGAAACATGCTAAAGAACTCATTATAAAGAAACTTACCATACACCAGGTCTTGAAAATGAACTCTGAAAACTTGCCAACTACTTTCAAGATTAAAAAAATTTCTGAGCAGCATTTGATCCTAACTTTAATCTGTAACAACAGAAGGAAAGTGGAATTTAATTCATTTTACTACGTTTCAGAGTAAACTACCAGACCAAATAACTGGTTGATGATTTAGGGAACAGGCACTGGAGCCAGACACCTGGGTTTGAACTTGCCCTTTACTACCTCTATGACTTCATATAAATTGCTTTATCTTTCTGTGCTTCAGTTTTGTGGTTGGTAAAATGAAGATGAGGATAGAAAGTATCTTATGCCTTGTTATAAAATTAAATGAATTAATGTTTGTAAGCACACAGCACCTAAAATAGTATTATATGAGTATTTGCTAAATATGTTTATTTTAATACACAAAAGTATCTGGCTGATGTTGGGGCTGCTAATGGCTTCAGGAGTGCTCCCCAAAGAGCACTTACACTCGAGTACTCTTAAGTGGTCTTACACTTAATACAAAGGTGTATTTAAAGGTTTAGCACACCTTTAATACAACAGCGTATTAAAATAAAATAGCTTATTATTTTAAAAAAGGCTTAATTTGGCATATTCTACTGAACACCAATTCCATATAATCCCTACTCGGGAAGCTTTAAAGAGAACTGAGGTTTCACAGGTACACACACATGCCCACAGAGGCACACACTCTATAATTTTATTAGTGTTAGACAGTTGATGATAAAAAGTATTTTTTAAGACCACTAGGGTATGATTTAACCCTGTCACAAAATAGGAAAGATAAGGTTAGCCAATTATTTTTTCATAAATATATAGGTGAACTTCTTGACATTTATGAGGAATGCATGTTTATGTTTTCTATTCCTCTCAAAGGCAATTATCAAATAAATAATTATAATGTAAATATTGGAAAGTAGGTTAAGTGTGTACTATTCAAATTCTTCCAATTCTTTCTTAGATAGGTTATATACACTACATCTGTAATCAATAAATCAACTTTTAATTTTATTTAATCAATAAAATAACATATGCTTCTATGGTAGAATATCCTCATTACATATAAAATTTCATGAACTGTTAAGTCATTTGTGGCTTAACAACTATGAATATTAAAATTAAATATGCCCAAATCAACTTTTTATGTATAAATTATAGTTTGTATGTACATACCCTTTTTTATATATAAACATAGAGAATTATATATGTCTTCACATGTGTATACTAAAAGTCCATGTGCAATCTGAAATATTCTCCAACGTTTTCATTGATTTCATGACATTTTATATTTCTTTCCAAATTGGCATATTTCACTTAGCAACATATTTGCATGATTTTCCACTGCATTTTCAGCAGTGTAAAATAGTTTGCAATTACCAAGGTACAGCTCTACAAATATATTAAGACCATTTGGGGGCTAATTTTATAAATAGGTAACTAATTAGTGAATAAGTTTGTCTTATGAGTACTTATGCTTCTTTTTGTAGTCTTACAGTTTTAGAAATTCAGATATTCAACTCTTGTTACTTTAATCTGTCTTGGAGTTTCTGTGAGTCTCGGGACCGAAAACTGAGCTAAAGAGATACAATATTGTGTAGGAAAGCATACTCATTAAAGATACATGAATAGCACAATATTTAGCATTAGTGCCTAATTCTAAAGGAACCCAGGTTTTACAACTTTATGAGCTGAAGCATCGATGCAATTTAATAGTATATATTATCTCATAATGCTTTGTAATTGATTTGATTATGATTCTTTCATACTTAAGAGATATTCTAAAATAAATTCTCTGAAGTCCCTAAGAAGGGATATTAATGAGATGTTTCTACCATAGACTGCCAACTCATTCCCTTATCTACCTAGACTTCCTCTACCTTCTAACTTTTAGAGTGTAACTCAAATTCCACACCATCCACTGCCATTCACATTAATCTATTCTCCTCTCCTGAATTTCCACAGCAATACCCTATTTCCAGCAGGATTTTTTTTTTCAAGTATTTACACACTGCTCTGTGCTCTTATTTGGAAATATCATGCACTTAAAATTTGTTTCACCAGTTCAAGTGCAAGCACATTGGCAAGCTTTGTGTTTCTCTTGGCTGGGCCACATTGCTTTCTTCATGTAGCATGAAACAACAAACACTTGGAGAATCAAAATTAATACAACTTAATCTCATCAAATGCAGCATCTATATCTAATACTTTTTCTGTCTTTCATAGGATCTAAAGTAGCTGAGAGGCCATAGTATTGTTTTCAAAAACATGTACATGGTGGCTATCATCCAATTGATAGTTCTATAAAATATCTGTCAAGACATTTGACTGGTTTTACAAAATGTAGCACAGCATAGGAAAAACAAATTACTAATTTCAAAGTCATGGTAAAATTCTCTTTACTGATCATAAGTGATACGTATTTATAAAGAAAGATATGCATTTGTAGGGAAAGATAGCTGTCATGTGGAAGAATAAACATGAAGTTACAGTCTGATTGGAGTTTTATTACTGTCCCTGTCTCTCAATACCTGCGTGATTTAACAAGTTTTTAAAACATTTTTGAGCCTCATTTTTTATGTAGGTTAATAACATTTGTTCCGCAGAGTTTAGTTTTAAATAATAGATGAAAAAACAATAATGACAAAGTACTTTAAAGCCCATATAAGTTAGGATTTTCAAATTATTTTTTGATATCAAAATGTTATGGTGACACAATTTAAATTTCTGATTAAGAAATTAATAACGGGGCCTATCATGGGGAGGGGAGGAGGGGGGGAGGGGATTGCATTGGGGAAGTTATACATGATATAAATGATGATTGATGGGTTGCTGGACGGAGTTGGATGGGTGCAGCACACCAACATGGCCAAATATTTACATATGTTAATAAAACCTGCACCGTTTGCACATGTACCCTAGAACTTAAAAGTATAATAAAAAATAAGAATATTTTTTAATTAAAAAAATAAATAAATAAAAATAAAAATAAAAAAAAAATAATAACTATCTTCAACCTGAATAACATGGAAGAATACCACAAGTTTGTCTATATACATTTACAAGAATAAGAAAGCTAAGAATAAGAAGTAAACAAACCATCTCGTATTTCTAAAATAATTTCTTTAAAACAATCTATAATTCAAGCCATATTTACTGGTTACAAGGCATATAGTCTATCTACAAAAGAAGCCCTCGAGGATACTGAATCATCTTTTATGCTGCTACTCATACATTTTATTAAAATTTCAAAACCAACACTTGAAATGAAACTGAGACATTGTAAAACATCTGTTTTACAACTCTCCATTTCTGCCTAACCCAAGTCCAAGAAACGTTTGATAAATTTTGAAAATATTATATCCTGAGTTATTTCTAATTGCTCATTTACTCATTTATGCATACTTCCAATCAATATTGATGTAATCAGTATTTTTTTCTGACATGCTGATAGATTGTAGGTGTATGGTTTTAAACTACACACATGTTCTCTGCCTTCATGAAGTTTACAGCTGAGTGGGGAATTCAAAATATATGTAGGTAAGCAATTTAACATACATTCCAGTTCATTCTATGCTAAGTGAAAAGGGGGATAAAATAGTGCAGATTTTGAGATCAGCATTATAGGATCTACTTTAGAAGAGTAGTGTAAAATCTTCAACTAAGTGACTTCTAAGTTGACTCATGAAGGATAAGAAGTCAATGTTACAAAGAGCAGAGAAAAGAGTCTCTGCAAAGGCTGTTGGGGAGAGAAGGTCTTGATTCACCAGAAGAACATCAGGAAGAACTTGAAGAAGCTGGTGTCGCTGGAGCTGAGAAAGCAGCAGAGGTGCAGACATGAGTGGATGGTGAATAGGAAGTCAGGACTAAAACCAAGCAAGGCCTTGGGAATCATGACAAGAATTTTCATTTTATTTGGATTACAAAAGCTATTGAAGACTCTTAAACAGAGGGCAAATTAACAGATTTATGCCTTTTGAAACAGGATTTTTTTTTAAGCTGAAAGAGAGTAAAAGGAGAAGCAGGGAAATAATAAATAGCCTATATCAGCACACCACTGCACTACAGCCTGGGCAACAAAGCAAGACTCCGTCTCAAAAAATAAATAAATAAATAAATAAATAAAAGCATACCTCAGGAGCCTGCATTGTCTAGGTGACAGGTGATACTGGCATGGACTACTGAGGTAACAGAAAGTAACAGCATCTGTCTTTAATGTATTTTCCTTTAAAAAATGCAACTGTCAGTGGAAGAAATTGAACTGGGGGTTCACTTAAAATCCTTGATTTATTTTAGGGAAAGGGGAAAAAAGAGATTTTTATTAACTTAACTGCTACCAGAAGAAATATATTCATAGAAAATATATCTCTGGTCTGCCTAATTCTAAAAAACCTTATCTTAGGAGCATTCTATTATTCCAAGGAAGTTATGCTCTAAAGATTGTCAAACATTATTTTTTACACTTGTATTTAAGATTTTCTATGTTCCACACACAGTGATTTATATGTGTGTGTGTGTGTGTGTGTGTGTGTGTGTGTGTGTGTGTGTATCTAATTTCCATAACAATACTATCTCCCTTTTTGAGGTAAAGAATGAGAAAAAAATAAGAAACATGTCTAAGGTCCAAGGTGATACCACTCATTAAATTGAAAACTTAAATCCGGGCGCCGTGGCTCATGCCTGTAATCCCAGCACTTTGGGAGGCCAAGGCGGGTGGATCACGAGGTCAGGAGATCGAGACCATCCTGGCGAACACGATGAAACCCCGTCCCTACTAAAAATACAAAAAATTGGGCGGGCGTGGTGGTGGGCGCCTGAAGTCCCGGCTACTTGGAGGCAGGAGAATGGCGTGAACCCGGGAGGCGGACCTTGCAGTGAGCCCAGATCACGCCACTGCACTCCAGCCTGGGCGACAGAACGAGACTCCATCTCAAATAAATAGATTAATGGATTAATTGATTCAGAACTTAAACTTAGTCTTGCCTCTGCCTGACTCCAGACTTCATGGTTCCTGTCCCGATTCACCAGTTGTTTTCTTCCTTCCTTCCTTTCTCCCCTTTTTTCTTCTTTCCTTCCTTCCTTCCTTTTTGCCTGTCCCAATTTACCAATTCTTTCTTTGTTTCTTTAAAAAAAAAGTATTGGTTTTTTCCTGTTTTATTTTTTTGCATTAGTTATTTATATTATTCTATTTTAAAAAATTATTTTCTATGTTCCACAAATAATTCTTAATTTTATTCTATTATTCTGAACTCCAAAATATAGAAGGGATGTATTAACTCTTAATTTTCCTTAGTTCATTTTCCATTACTGTAACAGAGTACCTGAGACTGGACAATTTCTTTATCTTTTTTACTTTTACTTTTATTTTTATTCTTTGAGCCAGAGGCTCGCTCTGTTGCCCATGCTGGAGTGCAGTGGCATGATCTTAGCTCACTGCAGCCTCCGCCTCCCAGGTTCAAGCGATTCTACTGTCTCAGCCTTCTGAGTAGCTGGGATTACAGGCACACACCACCATCCCTGGCTAATTGTTTTGTATTTTTAGTAGAGACAGGGTTTCACCATGTTGGCCAGGCTGGTCTCAAACTCCTAACCTCAGGTGATCTGCCCACATCAGCCTCCCAAAGTGCTGGGATTACAGGCATGAGCCACCATGCCCGGCCGAGACTGGACAATTTATAAAGAAAGGTACTTATTTGGCTCATGATGCTGGAGTCTGAGTAGTGCCAGATCAGGTGGCTGCAGCTGGTTGGCTTCTGGTGAGGGACTTGATGTGTCATAACATGGTAGAAGATGTCACAGGTCAAGAGGGCCAAGCCTGCTACTCAGAACTCTCTCCTCTTAGAAAGTCACTATTGCCTCTCACTCCGGTGACTGCTTTTAATCCTAATCATCTCCAAAAGGTTCCACCTCTCAAATACCATAGTTTGATTTTTCACCTTCTTTCTATCTTTACAGTGGGGATTAGGTTTCAACATGAATTTTGGAGGAGACCTTCAAATCATAACATAATCTATCCTGAAATAATTCTAAATCGGTATGTTCATCCTAAAACTCCAAGTCTGTGCAGAAGCAGACCTGCTGTGCCCCAGCATGATGATAGAAACTTGGATGAATTTACTAGTTGTGAGTAGGACATATTGTCAAATATATCTCTGTCTCCTTGTCAATATGCTCCTTGTCAAATATTCCTCCGTCTCCCCTACAACTATTTCATGAGCTCCATTAAAATCTCTTATTACTCTGATCTTTTTAAGATAAATGTGTTGTCAGAACTGGCTAGTATAAAAAGAAATGGGTAAAGAGTTAAGCAGTATGAAAACCATATAAAACCACGTTAATACAATGAGAAATCATAGAAGAGAGTGCTTATAGTACAAACTAATTTTATGGAAAGAAACATCTTAGAGCAGTCTAAATCATGGCTTCTTAATTTCGGCACTACTAACATTTTGGGTCGATACTTTTTTGTTGTGGAAGGTGGTCCAGTGCATTGTAAAATGTTTAGAAGCACCCCAAGCACTTTCTACTTGAATCAGTAGCAACACACTCATTCTCCTCCTGTTATAACAACCAATAATATTTTGGGACATTACCTAATTTCCTGTGGGAAGGGGGGAAAAATCAACTCTGGTTGAAAACCACTGGTCTAGAGCATAGAATTCTAGTCAGAGAACACATTCCAGCTGCAAAAAAATACATAATATTCCTAGGATGTCCTCAAAATGCTAGTACTAGCTGGTAATACAGAAATGCCCAAGAGTTTCACAAAGCATAAGGGAAGGTGAGTGGGTAATGATCATATGTAGGTTCTATGTTATCGGGGGGAAGAAAAGGAGAAGAGTAAGAAGAAGGAGGAGGAGGAGGAGGAAGAGGAAGAGAAGGAGGAGGAGGAGGAGGAAGAGGAGGAACAACAAAACTCTGGAGTTTTAGCTGCTTCAAATATGGCAGAGTAGGCCAGGAATGGTGGCTTACACCTGTGATCCAGGCACTTTGGGAGGCTGAAGTGGCAGATCACCTGAGTTCAGAAGTTTGAGACCAGCCTGGGCAACATGGCAAAACCCCATCTCTACAAAAACTAAAATTAAAAAATTAGCCCATCGTGGTAGTGTGTGCTTGTGATCCCAGCTACTTGGGAGGCTGAGGTCAGAGGATCACTTGAACCTGGAGGAGGAGGTTGCAGTGAGCCAAGATAGCACCATTGCAGAGAGACCCTGTTTCAAAAAAAAAAAAAAAAAAAAATTGCAGAGTCTAGGTGGTTGCTTTCCGGGTAGATAGGCAGAAGCAGCGATAGGAACATTGTTTGCAGAGTAGGAAAGAAGTTTCCTGACTCAATATAAAAAGCCTTCTGTTCCTAGGAGTTTATGCCATATTCTTAGAGGTAACAGAAAATCATCAAAAAATTGCAAGAGGAGATTTACTTATAAAAATGGATAAATGTGTAGGTGGGTAAGAAAGTTTTAGAATTGTGTATCGGTGTCAGCAAAGCCATAGTCTGTAGGAGAAATCTAGCTCGCTGCCTCATTTTGTGAATAAAGTTTTATTGGAATACAGCACACATTTATGCTACAATGGCAGAGTTAAGTAGTTGTAACAGAGACCATCTAGTTTGCAGAATATGAAATATTTTCTATCTGTCCCCTTATTTAAAAAGTTATCCAACTTTTAAATGTAAAAGTTGCCCATTAAATTTAAATTAAACATTTAATTTAAAAAGTTGCCCATTGCACTGTGATGTTCCTACCCACCTTCTGCCACCCCAATTCGTATGTTGAAGCCCCAATATGACTGTATTTGGCTATACGGCATATAAGGAGAAAATTTATTTAACAGAGGGTCGAAACAATGGGATTCAATAGGACGGGTTTCCTTGAAGAAGAGGAAGAGACACAAGGGACCTAGGGCTCTCTCTTTCCTCCTTGCTCTCTTTCTCTTCCTTTTTCTCTCTGTGTACGTACACAGGAAAGATCATATGAGGACACAGCCAGAAAACAGCTATCTACAATCCAAAGAAAAGATCTTGTCAAAAACCAATTCTGCAGGCAACTTAGTTTTGAACTTTCAGCCTCTGGAACTGACAAATTATACTTCTGTTGTTTCAGTCACTGAGTCTGTGGTATTTTGTCACACAGCCAGAGTAGATTAATATGACAATCCTTGGCCTAGATCATTTATTTATTCAATAACATTATGCACAGTAATTTTATAGAGCACTAGAATTATTAATATGTGAAAACCATGGTTTCTACCCTATCAAAGCTCATAACCTAGTAGAGGGAGACAGACGTGTATTTAGCTGACAGTCTACATGTGCAGTTTTCAAACAATTTTAATGTGTAGATTCACTTGATTCTTTTTTTTTTCTTTTTTTACAACACAAGATGATAAAAGGAAAAAACTGTTCTCATCTGCTTGGAGATTTCGATAGTGACGGGAGACAAATTCCTAGGCAGACAGGGATGGGTCCCTAGTGAAACCTCACCTTCAAACCAATGACAGTCTAAAGGCTGAAAGCCGAGCTACCAGTTCCAGTTAAAGTCCACGACCAGACTGAGAACTTCCATCCTTGTCTTACCCACTGTTTCTTGATTGCTTCCTTCTGAATGATGCCTTTTAACCAATTGAATGGTGCTTTTTCCAAGACCACCCATGGACCAATCAGCATACATTCCCCCATTATAAGCTCACAGAAACCCCATATTCAGCCTCACAGATGGCAACCTGGTTTCAGGTACCCTCTCGCTGATGAATAAAATTCTACTCTGCCTTACTCATTCTCTGGTTTCCACATACTTCATTCCTCTTGGTCATGAGACAAGAACTCAGAATTTGCAGAACTGTGGGGAGCAAAAGAGCTGTAATTCTCCTGCTCACCAAGTTGTGGGTGGCAGAAGTAAAAGAGCTGTGACACTTCCTCCCACTCGCCAAACAATGGGAGTGAAGAAGCCACTAGATGCAACTCCCTCCTGCTTGCCAAACAATGGGAGAGAAGTTGCTGCCACTCGCTGAACTACAGGAATGGAAAAGCCACAACACTTTTACCATTTGACCTTCTCTTGCTTTAAAAAACAGATAAACAGAATTTTTGTGCAACTACTTTGGTATTTGATTATAATGTTTTGAAAGCATGTTGTCAAAATAAGATGAGTTGGAAAAAGCAAAATGGCTTGAAGATGCAAGAAAAGTGTTTACAACAACCAGAAACAGATCTCCCAGGCTAGGGAAGGGCTGGAACAATATGTCTTGTTCTAAGACCTGAGCAACCTGGGCCCTCTTCCCTGGCAGCACCTCAAGTACAGCCTTCTGTGTCTGGGCATGCATTGTCAACAGGGGTGACATCACTCCAGGGAACAAAAATTGGTTCATGAGTGGTGAAAAAAATCTTAGGTATTACAATAGTCCATAGTCTCTTAAAGGGCCACAATAACATATTAACAGGTAGACAACATAGCTGTATAGAGGGACAAAAGGTTGAGAAATACTGGCCTACAGAAATGGACCAATTTTGGGAAACCTAGAGGGAATCCTACTGTGTTTATAATCCTAGCACAGAAGCAGCAGGGTGGTCACACCAATAGACCATGTGGACACTGAAAAAGGATTTTGGCAAGAAACTAAAATGACAGATGACTAACAGGTCTTCCCATACCTTAGAAATGCATTATAGTGCTCCAGAAACTTGGCAACAATCCTGTGACAAAAAAGGCTGCAAGAATAATGGAGGCTGAATTTCCCACCAGGGGGGTTCAGATGTATATTCCCACAGAGCGACAGGTCAAGTTGAAAATGTAGGAAATAGATTGACATCAGTTTCTTATACTGAGTTTGTAGAATGAGATTCAGACCTGCTGCTATGGAAACAATAATATGGAATACAGGGTAAATAGACATACTTAAAGAATGAAGAAGAAGGTGCTGAGAAAATAAAGATATAATAGTCCATTCTGCCTAAGATGGGAAATAGAGGAGGGTAACATATTATAAGAAAAAGATCAATAGATGAGATTCCAATAAAAGAATGATGAGACCTTGACTGAAAACAATGGCTGGGGAACTGAAGAGGACATTGCAGATGGAAGAGATATTTAGAAGGATAAATAATGGGATTAGGCTACTAATTGAATCCCAGTCGAAAGGGTCAGTGTGAAGGAGATATTGAAGATAATTCCTAGAAAGAATGTATACAAAGGAGAAGTAGAGATCAAAGGAGAAAAAAATTGTCCATCTCCTTAGGAAAAGTGCAGATTTTTAAATGTTTGTTAGAGTCAATTCTAGTAAGGATTGTTTATCTCAGAGCAAAGCCTGTAAATTGATGGCCATTAGGCTAAGTGTGGCCTTACGAGGACTTTGTTTAAAGTTTTGTATTGGCAGCACTTTTAAGAATAACAGGATTCTTTTAAAAATAGAAAAAAAATTGTGTTTGTGAATGTTTAAAAATCATACAATGACTCATAATAATCCAGATTTCTGAGTCTCCAGGCTTACATTTCCGTCTAACTACAACAAAAACTTAGCTGAAGATGACTACTGGAAGCTTCCTTTACATGGCATATGGTTGTCAGTTAACCATAATCATCCTCACTCCCTGGACTATTTCCCCTCTGCTTTATTCATTGCCTGACTATCTCTACAGGACCTCAACAAACTCATCACTATAGAAATTAAACTGCCAAAGACATCATGAGAACAAAATATGTCTCCAACCCAGAGAATAAAGGATGTTGCAATATGCAAATGGAAGTTTGACTGAAGTCCTTCTTTTGCATGCCACTGCATATAAGCAATGTTTCAAGAAAAGAACAAGACTAGCTGGGAAATATTCACAAAAAAATAAAAATAAATAAGCGTGAAAGAAAATATGCGTGTAAAATAGAAGCAATAAATACTATTGTAGGGAGAAAACATTAAGTAGACTTTCTAATTCTGATGAAGTAGGCTTTCTAGTTCTGGAGTTAGAACCTAAATTTTAAAATAATTATTAGTAATTATTATCAGTTATGCCTATCTTTCCCCAATACAATTTGCAATTACCAAATTGTCATGTAATTTACTTCATCAGAAGTATTGCCATTTCTGCCCACTCATTTTTGCAACATTTATACTTATTTAAAAACTATTCTTCTCTTGAGCTAATTTTCTCCAGCACTGGAAAGAAAAGTACTAAAAGCAAGATGGTTTTATCATGGAAAGTTCACTCTGGTGACATTATTCTCCAATTTCTAAAAATCCTAAACCATTTTGCAACCAGCTTGACCCAACAGCTGTAGCTTTTCTGCTCTCAGTCCCTAATTTGTTTGCATTTGGCTTATATTTCTAGCTCTTTGGAGTGCTGATAATTATACTTGTCTGGGAGGCTTAGAAGCTGTAAAAAATCTGGACCTTCTCACATTTCAGCACAAGCAGACAAGGCTCAGGCTCCAATCTGGAACTGCATGACATAAATGGAGCATGTGAGCCCAGAGACATCAACAGCAGTCTGCCAGCTTGAAGACTGTTCTCCAAAGCCACTCACCATATGTTGGCTACAAATTGAAGACCAAACAGGCCAAGGTGGTACATAGGATTCAAATGGACCTCTGTTAACATATGTGTTTGGCATGGGGCAGGTGAAATGTTGGTAGAACCTGATAATCTCAGTCACATTGTTACCAGGATATTCTTCTCAATCTAGAGACATCATAACAGTTTCACTAATTTAAATATCATAAAATATAGTGATTATATAGTATTTTGAGAGGAAAGTGAGAATAATAAAATCTGAAAATGAAGTCAGTGTTTAAGACATGTGGACAAGAAACAATGTTAGAAATGTTTAAATAATGGTGCATATATTCATTTGCAAATTATTAAAGTCATAGAAAAATATTCAGATATATCAGGAAAATATTATTATCACTTATTGATCGCTAATAATAAATTTCATGTTAGGGCTGAGCAATTAGAGAAATTTAAAATCTATTTCTTTCTAGATTTGTGATTTAAATTAAAAACCTGAAATTTTAAGTTCATGTTCAGACATTAAGAACTTTAAGTTGGCACTAAAATCTGAATGTTTGTGTCCCCTCAAAATTCATATGTGAAAATCTAATCATCAGTGTATTGATCATCAGTGTATTAGGAGGTAGGGCTATTCAGAGATGATTTTTTCACTTTTACATTTTATAATGGATTAGTAGCCTTATAAAAGAGACACCAGTGAACTAGCTTGCTTCTTCTACCATGTGAGGAAACATCTATGAAGCAGGAAGCAGACCTTTACTGACATCAAATCTGATACTACCTTGATCTTGGACTTTCCAGCCTCCAGAACTATGACAAGTAAATCTCTGTTATTTATAAGCTATTTCCAATTTACAGTATTTTGTTATACCAGTCTGACTGGACTAAGGCAGCTGTCAATCCATTTGTTGGGATTTGGAAGTGTGTTAAAAACCACTTAAATTTGGTTTCTTCTATTTCACACTGACTTAGTCTACATTGAGTGAAACATAGCTCTAAGCAGTATGTCCACTATCAATATTAAGATTATTTCTTTTCAGTTTTTGGAGAAGAAGCAATCATATTGTTGGCAAACTCACTTATGTTAAACAGTTGTCCTTCTTTAAAATAAATTAAAACCATTAAAAAAATCAGTGAAGAATTTGAAATCAGTTTGTTTGAAAAAACAAACAAACAAACAAAAAAACAGAAATTTCTTTTGACTTGCTTGGATTTGAGATTGACTACCTAAAGAAAAAGAAAATATTTCATTATTTCTCCATATTTTCCAACCTCTCTCTTAATAAAACTGTGACCTTATACTTCTGAGATGGTAACTACTTCAGAACTATTAATTGCTTCCTTAAAGTTTTTTCTTTCCAAAAACTTCAAAAATAACTTACCTAAGAGTTGTTAATTACGTTAAACAATGAACACAGACATTTTTAGAGGATTTCTCAAAGTTGTGTCATGATTCCCAAGAAGAGGAATTAGAGTTACATCAAGCATGAAACATGTGTTTTGAAAAGTGACTTGATTCACAGTACTAGAACTTTGCATGGGAGCTGAAAAGACACTTTGTTTAGTTTTAGCAATAAATTAGATAAAGTTCCTGGTTTTAATATGTGGTTGCCTTGGAAAATAACATTTGGAGAATGTATATGAATCTCTAAAAACAAACAAATACTATAGAGATCTTTTCAGCATGACTGGAACTGACAAAAATCCAGATGTTCTCTTTTTATATTGTTGGATCACCACCAAAGAGCAAAAAATAGCACTGATCTTTGCTGACCGGTATCATTTGAAGAGGAAGTACTAGCCCTACGACAGCAGGAATTACTCAACATTCTTCAACAAAGGCCCGGAAATCCTCAAAATTTAACACACTCATGTGCACATATGAGTCCCAGTTACACTTGAAGTAATAAAAGCATTTGCTTAACTGTGTAAATTATCAAGGTTGGCCATCATCTACCATCTATATGAACTCAAAGTAGCTAAATTATCAATTTTATTGAAGCTTCACCTTTTATAACAAATGCTGAACAGGTAAGGCCTTTTATTCTTCTTCTAAAACAAAACAAAACAAAACAAAACAGATCATAAGATAAGCATATTTAAAAAGCCAAATACTTGCCCATCAGTAGCATGATAAACTGTCAATATATAAGTTTGAACACAAATTTTAACCTTGTCATTCTCCACCCTCTTTTGTTGTGGCTCCTCCAGAGGGCATAGTTGGACAAACCTACCCTTCTATGGAAGCATAATTTCCTCTCTTTTTCATTTTCCATTTTGAAAAAGTAGAATTAAATAAAGTCTTAATTTAAAAAATAAAATATTGTAATAGTTGTAATAATTGAGAACCACTGTAAAACAAAAAGGGTGTTTCATACCCAATAACTGAGTGTGTGTATCTGTGTGTGTGTGTGTGTGTGTGTGCATGCATGCATGTGTTGGACATACACAATTTTCTGAAGTCTACTGAGGCAAATGCAGAGCAAGTGTGGAGTGTGTAGTGTGGGTGGAGGAGACTCAGGGGACAAGAAAAATATAAAGGGTGGGAAAAAGAAACAATCTGCAAGCTATGGGAAATCAACTGCCTTTGCCTTCACAGAGAAATAAATATGTCTATAGGAAAAAAAAGAGAAAAAAAAATTGAGAACTATTTCCAAAGTAAAAATAAACCAACTGAGGATTAAAAGAATCAATAAAGGTTAAATCAGTGAGAAGGCAAATCTTTGAGAATTAAGAACACAAGCAATCAAAACAATAAGTTCAAAGTCAGATGAAAAGTAAATCTTCATTAGGCTTTATTTTGCCTTAAAATATAAACATATGAAAATTTTATAACAAAATTTAGAATGTATTAACTTTAGCATTATTCCAAAAAATAATGGGGCGAAGACTCAAAGATATATAAGAGCATTTTGAAAAAAAAGATATGGGCCTGATTTTATAATTTTCTTTAATTGTTTAAGCCATAGTTATCCCTCTATTATACCTAGTATTACACATACAGCTAAAGATTTAAAGTCATGTGTAAAGAAATAAAACTATTTAGAAAATAGAATACAGCTACAATTCCAGTTAAGCTAACTTGGTACCTGGCTATTTATTGTAATAAGAAATGTAGTTGTCTCAATAAGCTAATTATTACTTAGTTTCCTTAATATCTTTCCACTTCTGCACTGTGTAGAACATGGTTTTGGCTAAAGTCATGTGATTTTAAAAAAACAAATTTTAATAGTAAATTAAGATGACAACTCTAGGAAAGTGAGTGAAAAATTTTAAATATATCTTAAAGGTAATTTTATTTCTAGATACACCATAAATATAGTTTGAATACAAAAGAATAAATCAAACAATGCAATTCATCACAATCCATAAAGAGAATTTTTAATACATGGCAGTCTCTTTAGAGTTAATGAGTTGTCTGATTCTTAGGATGATGGCTTCCATCTGGATCAGCTCTAGGCAGGTTGATAGACAGGCATTTAACTGGATCTCTAAAACTTGATCCTGTCAGCTAATGACAACAACAACAAAAGATAGTATGCAATTATTTCAATCAATCAATCAATCAATCAATCAACAAGGATTTTTGTGCACACATCATTTTGTCATCATTGTGCTAGATATAATGGAAGTTTGCAAAAATAAAGGGTATGTAAGACATATATCAGTCTTAAAAAGTATGTAAATTAGGCTTGAAGAGGTTAAAAACAATACGCATGAAATAATTAGCCAAGTTAACAGCATATTCTTAAAGAGTGATTTATAGAGATGGGTGAAAATGCTGTAGAATATTGGAGAAGTTAAGATGAATAAATGTCAGAAAGATCAGAGGCACTTTCAGTGATGCAAAATTTGGAGGAATACATAGAAAGATTAAATGAGTAAAGAGGGAAGAAACTGTTTTCTCCTTAAATGAATGGAACTGCATAAAATAAACATAGGAAACAAAGGGCAGTGAGTACAAATTTGGGCAAAGAATGTGAGATGGATCATTTGACCAATACAAGTGGATGTGTCAGGGAGCAAAGCAAGGTACAAACTGACAACACACAGAATGGATATAAAGAGACTTGAAAACAAAGCAGAATTTGAGTCTGGTGTCAAAAGTAACTAGGAGTCCGTGGTAAGGTTTACTTGATACACAAGATATTACATATTTATGGGGTATATGCTATAATTTCTTACTTCCATAGAATGTGTAATTATCAAGTCAGGGTATTTGGGGTGCCCATCACCTTTGGTATTTATTATTTCTATGTTGGAAACATTTCAAGTTCCCTCTTCCAACTACTTTAAAATATACAAGACATTGTTGCAAACTCTAGTCTTCTCACTCTGCTATCAAACATTAGAACTTATGCCTTCTAAATTACTGTATGTTTGTACCTATTGACCACCTCTCTTCATCCCCTCTCCCATCCACATACCCTTCCCAGCCAATAATAGCTATTATTCTACTCTCTGCCTCTATGAGATCAACGTTTTTAGCTCCCACATGTGAGTGAGAACATGCAAAATTCATCTTTCGGTGTCTGACTTATTTCACTTCACATGACCTCCAGTTCCATCCATGTTGCTGCAAATGACACAATTATATTATTTTTATGGCCAAATAGTATTCCACTGTGTATATAGGAGAATGCAGGTATCCCTTTGATATACTGATTTCTTTTCCTTTGGATAAATAGTCAGTAGTTAGATTGCTGGATTGCATAATAGTTCTATTTTTAGTGTTTTGAAAAATCTCCATGTTGTTTTTTCAAATTAGCTATACTAATTTAGATTCCCACCAACAGTGTATAAGAGTTCTCTTTTCTATTCATACTACCAGCATCTTTTGTTTGTTGTCTTTTTAATAATAGCTGTTCTAATGGGATTAAGATGGTACCCCATTGTGGTTCTGATTTGCATTTCTCTGATGACTTGTGATGCTGAGCATTTTTCATATATTTATTAACCATTGGTATATCTTCTCTTAAAAAATATCTATTCATATCCTTTGCCCACTTTGTAATGAGATTATTTGTGGTTTTTGTCCTCCTACTTTTGAATTGTTCCTTTTATATTCTGTATATGAATTCCCTGTTTGATGAATAGTTTTCAAATATTTTCTCCTATTCAACAGGTAATTTTACTCTTCACTCTTAATTATTTCCTTTGCTGCGCAGGAGATTTTTAGTTTAATTTAGTCTTATTTCTCTATTTTATTTTGTTGTCTGTGTTTTGACATCTTAGCAATAAACTCTTTGCCTAGACTGATATCCAGAAGCATTTTCCTTATGTTTCTTTGTAGTAATTTTATAGCTTTGGGTCTTATGTTTCAGTCTTTAATCCATCTTGATTTGATTTTTGCATGTGGTGATATGGGTTCAGTTTCATTTTTCTGCATATGGATATTCAATTTTCCCAGTGCCATTTATTCAAGAGGGCATTTTTCCCCAATGTGTATTTTTGGTACATTTGTAGAAATCAGTTGGCTGTAAATATGTGGATTTATTTCTGGATTCTCTATTCTGTTATTGTGTTCCATTGTTCTGTGTGTTTGTTTTTATACCTATACCATGCTGGGTTATTTGTTTGTATTTTGTTTTGTTTTTTTACTATGACCTTTTAATAGATTTTAAAATAAGTTCAAGTAGTGTGATGCCTTTAGCTTTGTTCTTATTGCTCAGGACTTCTTTGGCTATGCAAGTTCTTTAGTAGTTCCATGAAAATGTAAGATTATTTTTCTATTTCTATGAAAAATGACATTGATATTTTGATAGGAATTGGGTTGAATCTGTCTGTTGTTCTTGGTAGTATGGTCCTTTCAATGCTATTAAATCATGTGATCCATGATCACAGTATGTCCTTCCAGTTGTTTGTGTCCCCTTCAATTTCTTTCATCAGAGTTTTCTAGCTTTCCTTGTAGAGGAAAACTTTCACCTCTTTGGTTAAACTTATTTCCAATTTTTTTTTTTTTAGAGCTATGGCAAATGGAATTGCCTTCTTGATTTCCTTCCCAGCTATTTTGTTATTGGTGTATAGAAATGCTACCAATTTCTACATGTTGATATTTTATCCTGTAGCCTTACTGCATTTATTAATCATATATAAGGGATTTTTGGCAGAGTCTTTAGGTTTTTCTACATGTATTATCTTATCATCAGCAAAGAAGTACAATTTGATTTCTTATTTTCCAAATTCGATGCCTTTTATTTCTTTCCTTTGGTTGATTGCTGTGGCTAGGACTTCCAGTATCATGTTAAATAGGAGTGGTAAAAGTAAGCATTTTTGTCCTGTTCCAGTTCTTAGGGGAGACTTTCATCTTTTTCCTGTTCAGTATATGGCTTTGTCACATGAAACTTTATTACGATGAGATATGTTCTTTCTGTAAGTAGGTTGTTGTTTTTATCATGATGAGTTGTTGAACTTTATCAATTGCTTTTTCTGTGTCTATTGGGATGATAATTTGATTTGTGTCACTCATTCTGTTCACATGATGTATCACATTTATTGATTTGCATATGTTGAATCATTCTTGCATTTATGGGATAAACTATATTTGATCACATATTTTTTAATGTGCTGTTGAATTTGGTTCACTAGTATTTCATTGAAAATTTTTGCATGTATATTTATTAGAGATATTGGCCTGTAGTTTTATTTTTTGTTGTGCCTTTGTTTGGTTTTTGTATCAGGGTACTGCTTGCCTAGTAACATGAGTTAGAAAGAATTCCCTCCTCTTCAATTTTTTTAGAATAGCTTGTGAAGAATTGGTAGTAGTTCTTCTTTGGAAATATGGGGGAATTTTTTGAATTTGCCTTTACAGGGAGGAATTTTTTTCCTAAGATCTATGTATGTGTTGGTTGGGTAGGCCTCTGGCTTTGATTCTGGGTGTGTGCAGTAGTGTAGCTTCTATATGATTTCTTTGGCTATAAACAGTACTAGTAGTGTTTGTGCTTTCCTCGATTTCCTAGGGTGCAGTTGTGAGTGAAAGTGTTGTGAAGTTTTGCTGAGGACTGGGATGCCAGGTGGGCCAGGCTTTGGGCCTTAATAGGGGCAGCTGTGGCAGATGCTGGCTCTGGTATTAGTGGGGAAAGTGTGGCTGGTTCTTGGGCATCCAGGTGGCTTTTTCATGTACTGGGAATGGCAGCAATGGGCCAGGTAGGTGGGCAGGTTCTTGAGCCCCCGGGCAGTGGGTGTGGCATGGGTGATAGCAATAGCAGTGCTGGGACAACCTTCTGGGATCCAAGATTTTGTATTTGTGTTGATGTTGGCTACAATGGGCTTGGTAGGCCAGTCCCCAGACCCACAGGTGGCATGGATGGGTGCCACTTGTGGTGGTAGCAGCATGTCTAGTGGGCCTGACCTCAGACCTCACAAGAAGTGCTCAGGTGCCAACAGTGGTTTATTGGGTTGGGCAATCCTCAGGGCCCTGGACTGAGTGCTCAGGTAATGGGGTGAGGGTGTCACCAAGCTAGTCAGACCTACCGTCTGGCCTCCCAGTGATGTATACCATCGGTAGTTGTGGTAAGCAGGGGCAAGGTGATCCCCAGACCATCTGAGTAATGCTCCTATGAGGGCTGCTGTGATTGCATTGTGACCCTGCTACAGTGGAGGATTGGGTTGCTTTCAATGGGAGCAGCCATATACAGGCAGCCAGGAGCGTGAGCTTCACTTCCACCTCAGTCCCACAGCAGCCCACTGTGGCAGCAGCTGCAGGTAGTTGCATTTGTCCTCAGGGCATTTGAGTATGCAGGGCTGCCCCTCTGCTGAGGGGTGCAACGTCAATGCTCATGGTTCCTGCAGTGGCTTTGGTGGCAGCAGCTGTGGGAAAGGAACGTTAGAGAAGCTCCAGGGATGTTGAGATGCAGAGGCTATTGATCTGCACGACAGGACACAGTCCTGTGGAGGCTGGGTTCTCAAAATGGCACCATGCTGCAGCCGCTTGGGAGTAAGGTGTTTGTAGAAACCACCAGCATGAGCTCTTTCTCTGGATCGATTCCATTGCACGGTCTCCATGCAGCTCTCTATGTTACTCTTAGAGGCTGCAATTGTCAAGAAGCTCTCTTATGACTAGGACTGTAGCAGTTTGTGGACAGGAATGTGGACCACTGTGGGTATCTCACTTATTGTGTCCCAAAATTAAGGAACTTCTTCAGATTCCCAGCTGATCCTGGTCTGGAGTCAGTAGTAATTTTAATTCAGAGAGTAATATGACAAACATTTTAATCTGACAGAAGATGCAGATGAAATGAAGAGGAGAAAAAAGACAATTAAGAAGGTCATAGTAATTTTAATAAAAATGTATACATTATTATTATTTACAATTTTCTAAATAAACATGTTTTTTGATATCAGTCTTGTTGTGGTATGAGAAGTCCATTGGTTATTGACTTGATGTCAGAGACCATTATGTGCTTATTTGCAGGATTAGGATGACAGTGGTTCCACCAGAGCCCAGGGGATGGTGGTAAAAGCATTAGACCAAAGAAACACTAATATGGTAGAAAATGAGAAACCTGGGGCCACAGCCATATTTAGGTCACTGTTAATTTTGCTGCTGCTCTTAAGTGAGGCTTATGTGAAGTTTTCTTTTGTGTGCTTTTGTTTTTGATTTTTGGTAAACTATTTTCCAACACCAAAAATGAGAAAACAGTTGCAGTTTTCTCCATCGGCTCAATACATTCTTCCTAGCTTTTCCCCATTCCATGACAACACAGCAGGTCTCTTTTTATGAAGGTATGGCATGCAATTATTTCAATCAATTTCATTGATTTTTTTATGTGGGCCCATATTAATGAGATATATCACTAGTTTGAAAACCTACTTAGTAGAATATTCAGATTCATTGTTTTGATTATTTCTGCCCCTTTGTTCCTTTGAATGTTCCTGCCCAGTTGTGACAGTAAGAAGTGGTCACTAAAATGAAATTCTATACAGGTTCCTTGTATTGTTATTAAGGGGTTATACTAAAATAAATGTTTCTGAATGTGGCTGATGGTTCTTTTATAGCATGCACATTTATGACCACCTTGGGAACCAGTAGCACTGCAACATGTGTTTGCAGGGTCCTAAAAGCTTTCAGAAGGCCAGAATGACAGTAATTCAATGAAAGTCCATTATCAACATTTCAGAGCTTGTCATGTTGCCTTAATGAGAAAAGAATGATTAATTTTACTTTCCTTTTTCTTCAATAGATGAAATGAGGAATCAGACATCTAACTGATCAGCTCATGTGTACTTACATGTAGTGGTGACATACAAACTTATTTATATAAAAGAATAGCAATTATTTCATTGATATGTATTATGATTGTATGTTGATATAGGTTTATTACTTCAACTCAAATGTAAATGAATTTTCTACTAAAAATTAATATCTAAATACATCAAGGGAGAATATAGTAATAATATGTATTAAAATGATACAAGGGACAGAATATAAATATGGGAGTGAAGGTATCTTGTTTCTAATAGTCATTATCCTTAAATATGCATATTCTGGGAAATTATTTAACTTCCTAGAACAATGTAATTCTCAACTGTCAACAAGTGTGATTAAATAGGTCAACATGTTAAAATTATGTTACAGCAAATTAAATAATTATGCTGAATTTAAATATTTATTAAGGAACAAATACAACTACTTATTGTATTTGACAACTGTTACGTTAGTTGTCAATCTGTGTTTTAAATAAAAAAATTAAAAATATTTCTTTACTGCAGAAATTCCCAGTGAGTTTAATATGTTTAGATACTTCAATAAGTATTTGTTTATTATGAATACCAAATAGGGTGGTTTTTATTTTTTA
>NW_016807882.1:866997-881546 GCF_001698545.2 Rhinopithecus bieti
GGTGGTTTTATTTTTTAATTATTTATTATAATTATTATTATTATTGTTATTACTATTATTTTTTGAGACAGAGACTTGTTCTATTGCCCAGGATGGAGTGCAGTGGTGCGATCTTGGATCCTTACAACCTCTGCCTCCTGGGTTCAAGAGATTCTTCTGCCTCACTCTCCTGACTAGCTGGGATTACAGGCTAATTTTTGTGTTTTTAGTAGAGATGGGGTTTCACCATGTTGGCCAGGCTGGTCTAGAACACCTGACCTCAGGTGATCTGCCCACCTTGGCCTCCCAAAGTGCTGGGATTATAGGCATGAGCCACTGCGCCTGGCCAGGGTGATTTTTACATGGGTTATAACATCAGTATAACTTCACAAACTTATTTGATTATTCTACAATGTGTAACCTGTTTTGGTGTACACTCTAGAAAATATCAGACTAGACCATACTCTTACATTTTACATTTAAACAATACTGTAAAATCTTTAGTACTGTTTTCTGCCTGTCCAATAAAGAAGGCTTTCAAGTGATATGCATTTCTCAAGGGGATCTGTCTAGTCTCTGAGTATTTCAAATTTTTTTTTTTTCCAGCAAGTTATGAATGAAGATCAGGTCGACTAATCAAAGCTTAATGTATTTAAACAGCAACAAAAAAATAAAATAAAATGAAACAAAAAAAATCAGAATGTTAAAGTAAGTGTATTACATCATTTATTATAATAATACCACTTAAGAGCTTCTAGTAATGATTTTGATAATATTCTTTACATTACTTTAATTTGACTTTAGTTTCTCTTCTCACTTTATTGACAATTTGTGTCCTTCTTATTTCTTTGTATTTCTTGTTAACTTAATTTCAGTGTTCTATGATTAAAACTGACCTTATGGTTCAATATTAGTGTGTTATAATGGGTAGCCAGGCAGACATGAGCAGGGCAGGAGAAGGTCCCCAGAGCCCACAAAGAAAGTCAGGTGACCATCAGGTGATGTTCAGGAAGTTGTTACACTGCCTTTCTAAATAGTAATTGGTTGTAGCCAACACCAGAGAAACGCAATCTCCCATTAGACAGAAAAAACCTGAAACTGGTGATGTCAGGGGGTAGGTGAGTGGGCTCACACATGTGCACTAAGAGGCTAAATGGTGTATTTTTACTGGCATATGACCTTTCAGGGGCATTCCACTCGGAAAGGGAAGAACGCCTCAGGTGAGCATGCATACACCTCCAGTAAACACACTGCTCATGCTCCCCTCCCAAGCATTAGCAGGCCATTGTAAATGCAAACAACCCACCCCAAGGGAAGAATCAGGGAGAAGGGATGCAAGAGGTCAAAAGCAGGTCAGCAAATAAAACCCCAAGTCCAAGGCCAAATGGGGCACTTGACCTCCAAGATGCCCACTTGGTCTTCTTCCAAGTGTACTTTACTTTCTTTCCATTCCTGCTCTAAAACCTTTTAATACATTTCCACTCCTGCTCTAAAACTTGCCTCCATATCTTTTTCTGCCTTATGCCCCTCAGTCAAATTCTTTCTTCTAAGGAGGCAAGAATTGAGGTTGCTGCAGACCCATATGGATGTACCACCAGTAACTTGAATAACTTCCACTGCTAACAAGTGAGCATCTAATTCTACAACTTTAGTTGACACACTCATAGATACCTTCCCTGTCACAACAGATTAGGTAAGGCCCTCTGCTTATATGATCCTATGTCACTCTCATTGGTCATCACATACAAATACATACACACATAAACTTTATGTGTGTGTGTTTGTGATCCCTTAGTTAATTTTGGTTATTTGATTAATTTATTCCCCTTACCCTGATCTCAGATTATAAACCATATGAGGGCAAACTTTAGTCTGCTTGACTCAATACTATATTTGTGAGGTCTCGCACCATGCCTTACCCGTACTAATTGCTAAACAAACAAAAGTTGAATGCTGAATTTCAAAGACACTTAGGTAGTAGACTTCAATACATTCAGATTCACTCTTAGAATTGCTCAAATTTAGCATATAGATAGAAGCTATCCATCTCTTACTTATTTTAATGAATAAATTTAGTTTAAAAATGTTGACCTTTATGCAAATAAAGTTGTTCCTTCAAAAATAATGTTTTAAAATATAATTAACCATTCTTACCTCAGATGAGAAATAAGTATATGAGAAGATTATGGAGTTAGAGAGATGAGGGACAGGAGGCAGGAGGCAGGAAAATGATAAATAATGGATATTTATCCTTAAATAAACTCTACCACCAATTTTTTGTGTCTGAATCTGGCTCTGGGTTCATAATTCTCTAACAATTATCTATTTTTAAAAATCTCAAATATATTTTCTTGTTATTTTATTTTAAAAGTGGGCAACGTCATCATTACTTTTAATGACAGTATGTTTTCTAAGAGCAGCTAAGTCACTTTCTTGATGATGGCAAATCAGTAGGAAACAGGAAGTCAGCTAAGGTCTCAGAACACCTTCATTCAATTAGTGAGGATTCTGCCCAGATTCATTATAAAACAAATGGCCAAAATATACACAGGAAAAATGTATCCTCATCTGTGTAGATCATAGTTTGCTTTTAAAGTGTAACCATTTTCATTAAATGAAACAAAAAATATAAGATAATTATGTTCAAAACCTTACCTCAGAGCAGTATAAATGTTGAGCAGTTAAATGTATATTGTGAATCTGAAATTATAGTCTCCACAGTGACCATAACCCAGTTGTCAGGTGAATATGTAGGAGTTTGTGATATTTTATACAATGCAATGCTGTGTGCCATAAAACAAAATAATGTTGCTTACCAGCGGCTTTCAGAGTTATTTTAGTTTGCAAGTTTAAAGTTTATACCACCATTGTCTGAAATAATTTAGTAATAAATTCAGTTATATTTTGTTGTATGATCATAATTTTTTGCCATTAAACTGCCCAATGAGAAGGATAAGATAAACAAGTAGAATAGGTCAT
The DNA here is from genome assembly GCF_001698545.2 of Rhinopithecus bieti. NCBI lineage: Eukaryota > Metazoa > Chordata > Mammalia > Primates > Cercopithecidae > Rhinopithecus > Rhinopithecus bieti. Next base: position 869,956 of record NW_016807882.1, read on the forward strand.
ATGTTCCTACTAATTTTTTATTGAAATTAATGTTTTATTACTCTCTAGCTTACTTCCAAAACAAAATCAGAGTTTCATTTCATATGGTGCACCTATAATGTGCAAACCATTGTGCTACTTACTATAGGAAATGAAAAGATGAATGCATCAGAAATGTGGCTATCTTAGGAACTAATGCTCTGGGAATTATAATCAAGTAGCCAAATAAGATGGTTACACATCTAAAACAAGGGAATCTTGGATAAGGGTATTAAGAAAGCTATAAAGGAAGCCATGATCACATCTACTTATGGGCTCAGAAAAAGCTAGATTGAGAGGGTAGGTTGATCTGAGTATATAGGGATTAGTAAAATTTCATCTAAATGCTTAACAGATACATTACCTCACTCTAGCACTGCAGCAACATGTGTATAGGTCTGGAAAACAGTGTTTAACAATGGAGTGGCTCTTGTCAGGAGTGTTTGTGTATCACTCTGACTTCTATGGAATAAGATTTTAACAGGTTTCTAGAAAAAATATGAAGCAATTTTGTGAGGGGTGAATATGCAATATGGGTAGAATTGCTGGTACACTATAATTTTTTTGTTTTTGTGTATATAATACACATATATATGATATATGTGAGTATTATGTTTATATACATGTATGTTTATATAAGATATAATGTATCTATCTGGTTTGTGTTATATATTTTGTACATAATATATTTTTGTATAGGAATATATGATTGAAATTACTTTCATAGATCAAAACATATTTAAAGCCTAATTTAACTTCAATATTTCTTCAAAACCTTCTTTATAAAACAAATTATTGTAAACAACCTCTTTCCCACAGAAACATTATTAAAATTAGAGGCTGATTCCAAAGACTTTGTATAAAATATCAATATAAAAGCTAGCTATTTAAAGAAAAAAATGGATGTTTTATAAAATTGAAGGTAATGAATGATGTCCTGGGTTCCAGAACATTGGTATGAGTGTGTTCCTTTATAAGGAATTTCAACTTACAAGAAGAAGAGTGACTATAAAAGTCTACTGAAGGAACATGATCTCAAGAGAGTAAAACTGAAGCACTGTATACGGGATGGCTTACACAACAGATGTTTATTCTCACTATTCTGAAGCCCGGGTAGTCCAAGATTAAGGTGCTGTCCTACTGGGGTCTTCCCAGTGAAGGCTCGATTCCTGGCTTTCAGAGTCCTACCTTTTGGCTCACGTGACAGAGCAGATTTCTCTCTTTCTCTTCAAATAAAGCCATGACTTTCTCCATGAGAGCCCTACCCTCATAACTTCAGCTAACCCTGAACTTCCCCCAGGCTTCATCACCAAATACCATCATATTGGAGGTCAGGGCTTTGTGTTAGGCCATTCTTGAGTTGCCATAAAGAAATATCTGAGACTGGGTAATTTATAAACCAAAGAGGTTTAATTGGATCATAATTCTGCAGACTTTACAGGAAGCATGGTGCTAACATGCGCTCAGCTTCTGGGGAACTCTCAGGAAGCTTACCATCATGCCAGAAGTTGAAGGAGAAGCAGGTATCTTACATCAAAGGAGCAGGAGCAAGAGAAAGGGTCCCTGGGGTAATGGGAAGTGCTCCACACTTTTAAATGACTAGACCTTGTGAGCACTCACTGTCAGAAAGATGGCACCCAACAATGAAGGATCTGCCTTTGTCATCCAGACACCTACCACCAGGCCTCACCTCCAGCACTGGAGATTATAATTCAACAGAGATTTGGGTAGGGACAAATATCCAAACTGTATTAGGCTTCACATATAAATTTTGGAGTTCTACAACTCAGTCCATAGCAGAAGTAAAAGGCAGATTTTTTTCTTCAAGTATCAGGACCTTTCCTAAAATATCTGGAGTGTTAAAAACTTAAAAAGTTCACCTTATAAGAAAACTTGAGTAACAAAAGATAAAATTAAAGCATTTTCTTCTAGAGTCTAGAACAATAGCTATGATGACTGCTCTTAACTTTCTATTGGCCTTAATGTATCAAAATGTGACTAGGAAGTCCATTTTTAGCTGCTCTGCCCTTATATACAAAATCTGTATGTTTAACGTTTAAAAAATAATATCTCCAGCTGATTGCTGCAGGCAATTTAGATTAGCTTGTATCAAACTAAACCTCCAGTTGAGAATAGCTATGAAAGCTAGCTTTTTTTTTTTTTTTTAAGTGAGGGCATTGGAAAACAACAATCTCATCCAGGAAGGAAAGAACTTGAGGGATCTGTATCCCTGGGGGAAAAAAAATCAAAGAGAAGTGAGTCTAACTTTCTGCATGCAAATATCTCTCTAGGCATTGGCCAAATGCTGTGTATGTGGAGGAGAAGAGCATAAAAGCAAGAAGAAAGCACTTAATAAGAGGCTAAAGAAGCTAAATAGAGTTGTTATTGTTGCTGTTGTACTTTATTTATTTATTTTTTAATAATTGCATGCTACTAGACAGACAACACCTGAAATTCAGGGCTCAACAACAAAGAAGGGACTTTGCAAATATCACCAGTTCTCAGTGAGGTACTTGACATGTCTATGGCTAAGGCATAATCCACTTAGAGACTTTGACATGTTTTCTGTGTTCTATTTCCTATGTATGTGTATATCTAGAACATTAGAGCACCAGCAGTTCTCTTCATATTACACTAAGAGTAATGTTTTAACTGTTTTCTAACAATTTAACCATTAGAACTCTGTTTACAAATGTCCCACTTCTCCATTAACACATTCAAGGAAAGCTCATACTTAACATAATGTATCACAACCACGTATATATTGCTGCTAGAATTTTCAAAATAATATGATTTGAGTACCAACAATATGTCAAAATATTTTAAATAATTGATAAAACTTGTATTCAACAAATATTCATGGCTGCCATATTTTTCAATAGACTTCTAGATAGATTTTATCTATATGAATTCAGCAAATGTAACTTTTGCAAATGTAAGTGTTTGAATCTTTAAACTATATAATAAGTTTTAGTTACTTTTCAAACATGTATTCTGAAAAGAGCAATTTGTCAATGGTGACACAGTGGTTGTTTAGTTCTTTTAATAAAAGTAGATTTTAAAGAATATTAGCAATTATTTCCTTGGATCATAATACTATGACTAGATTCATGGCAATATGAACTCTTCTTTAGATAATATAAAACGTCCAATTGTAGCACTAGAATCTAGTAGATATGATATGGTTTGGATTTGTGTCCTCACCCAAATCTCGTGTTGAATTATAATCCCCAGTGTTGAAGGAGGGGCCTAGTGGGAGGTGATTGGATCATGGGGGTGGATTTCCCTCTTGCTGTTCTTATGATAGTGAGTACTCTCAAGATCTGGTTGTTTAACAGTGTATAGCACCTCACTCCTCTCTCTTTTCCTCCTTCTTAGGCCATGTGAAATGTGCCTGCTTTCCCTTGACCTGCCGGCCTTCTGTCATGATTGTAAGTTTCCTAAAGCCTCCCCAGCCATGCTTCCTATGCAGCCTGTGGAATCGTGAGCCAACTAAACCTCTCTGTTTTATAAATTACCCAGTCTGAAGTAGTTCTTTATAGCGATAAAATAATGAACTAGTACAAGATATCAGGCAATTTTTGTTCTACTATTTACCTGTATAAATGCTTATTAAATATCTATAACACAAAAAATATGCTTGGCATTATGAGGATACAAAATACATACATGGTAACCCTCTTCTTCCAGCATGATTTATTGGTGTAAAATTTGTTCTCAGAATGACTCCAGAGATTTTTTAAAAGCTATAATAAAACAGGACAAGAAGCTATTAAAAGATAAGTTGTTTATATTAAATCCTCACAAAATGTTTGTGAGATAGGTATTTTGCATGCCAACTTGAAAAAAAAATGTGTATCCTGAGACTTTATAGTAAGTAACAAAAACATTCACAAAGCTATTTGGTTGGAACACATCTAACCGTAACAACCTTACAACCTGATAAAGCAAATACAATAATAGCAAAAATAAGATAATGATTTTATAAGGGTGAATATTTCTATTTGGTGCCTGTTGGATTTCTGCTAATACATTCAAGATTATTCCAATCTTCACTTCCATAATCAACCACACTCAGACAACCCAGGCTACACAAATCTTAACAAAGATCTGATCATCTTGAAAAGCAGAAAACAGCTAGGCTGTCTTCATGACTGTCCCCATGTATGCAGATGCATTCAACAATGTACTTATTAATTTAAATGAGAGAACCCTTTACTTAAATTAGAGTAACTGAGGAATATTATATATGAGACATTATTGTAATTCATAGCAACACACATACACACACACACATCATTGTGAAATTGAATGAGTCTTAATGACAGATTTGAGCTCTAAGTTCAAGTGTTTAATCAGTGATTATTTTCTTATTCTTATAATAAAATTAAAACTATAATTTCACTGCTTCATTGTAGAAAATCACAATGCAGAATCATAGGCTTAACCCAGTGTTGCATGAGAACGTCCCTCCTTTTCAAAATCAGATGGTCTGTGACTTTCTTTGAAGTGTGAGAGACACAGTCACCAAGAGTAAGCTGCCTAACACACATTTATTGTACCACTCATTGACATTTTTAAATGAATTAGTTCAGGGGTAATGACTCCCACTTGAAAATAATCTCTATGCTATAGAGAAATTTGCAAAAACAAATCAGTTATATCTGCCTTTTGTATTCTTATTAGAATCCTCAAATATGTATTCAAACTGTTTAGTGGTGATTTTTTTTTCAGTTGCTTTCTCTGTCTAGAAAATCCTTTCCTAAGTGTTCAAAAACATAAAGACAGTACAAATAAGAAACAGAAAAATACAGAAAATGAATAAATTGGAACCAGAGTAAATTTTGGTAAGCATCTGACCACTAAGGTCTTGACAGAAAGTTTACTATATTTGACATTTAAACAAGCAGTCAATATTTAAAGAGAATTATTTTCCTTGTTTTTGAAAAATTGATTTCAAGAGAAAATAAATTGTTAAGAAGAACTCCAGCTACCTGAAGTTCAAATCTATGTGCATTTCAAAGCCTTCTCAAGGAACACAGGTATCAGGTACCCTCATACAGATAAAAAGTGTAACTACAGTAGAAATGAAAAATAATTATCTTGACTTTCAGGTCCAATGTAAATGTGAAAAGGCTTTGCTCTTACGGATAATTCTCAGAAGGAAACTAATGCCAACATTGTGAATTATTGTAGAATATATCTAGGTATCAGCAAAACAAAATGAACAAAATAAAAAACATTGATTCTTTTCTCACTAATAAAATAATCATTGACGTGTGCAGTCGATATGGTTTATTGATAAGAAGCTATTATGTATATAATATTCTCCTTAAGAAAATTTTCTTATCTAAATTTTACAGCAAAAGGAAAAACATTTTCTACTTTGTGATCCTAATGCTCAAGATGCATGGTGTTTTCAAGGTAGCACTAAAAGAATCAGTAAAGATCAACTCAGAGAATTTTTTTTCCCTCAACTACCTGAGTAACTTTTTGAGCTTCTAGGATATTCCAGATGATTTAAATAATGGAGACCTAATCTCTAAGAACTTTATGCACTTTAAAAATCACATTTTTTATAGAACAGTTGCTACACCTGTGCATAATCAGGTTTTCACTTTCCTTTTAGAAGTTCTCTCTACCTTTCCTCAAATATGCAAGTTCACCAGGTGTTTGGAATGTGAGTTTGGTAGCAGAGTTATGAAATCTTAATGGTGCTTTTCCCCTCTGTCGCTTTAAACTAACTTCATCTGTGTTATAACAGACTTGTGCGTAGTGCATTTGTCAGGTTCACAGTAAACTAAAATGTCATTCATTTACTTCAAACATCTTTATATTTTCTTTGAGCAAAAAGAAATGAAAAGACATAATTGTCCCTCAGCCACATGGTTTTCATTTTCATCTTAAAAAAAACAAAACAAAACTGTAGTCTGTTTGCTGTACTTGTATTTCCCCATCATTGACTCTCTCTGATTTTCCTTTTATGTTCAATAGGGACATTTTAAAAGTATTTTAAGAAGCAACAGATTTAAAATGTATTTAAAATATATCAAGTTCATAAACCAAAATCGAAGTGAACTTTTAAAAGTGATCCTAAAAGGAAAGTAACCTTATCTATAAGGAATAGCCTTTTTTTTGTTCAGATACCAATTTCCCTGTATCCCTTAGTCGACCAGCTAGAAATCATTAAAGAAGATGAATGGTACAGATAAGAAAGAACATGATCTACGTATTTGTTCCAGTAATGGGAAAGACAGACAACACAAAAGGTGATTTAATGATACCGCAGTGTTAATCTGTGTAAATTTTGTAACAATATCTACGGTGAAAATACAATTAATAGAGAACTGAAGAAGAACATGATACCAGTAATTATGTCCTTTGTCACCATTTAGTAGGAGTTTTGAATATTTATTCATTTCTTCCTTTATAAATGTCTGTTTAAAATATGCATCATCACATAAAAATATTTGAAGTAAGAAGATCTGGGGAAGGCAGGCAATGGTAGTTTACAGAAGGAAACCATGAAGAATAGATAAGTGTAGTGATACAGGAAGGTTTTGAAAAATCTTTGAGAGGAATTATGAGAAGCAAGGAGTTAAAATATTTATTCCAAAAGGATTTTCTGAGCATCTGTCAAGGTATGGTGTATATCAAGTATATGAAGGGATCCAAGTAAAAGTCTCAATCCTAATTATCAAGAAGCTGCTAACCCATTTGTGGTATAACAATAGCTTCAGAAAGCCCTAATGATGTGTATAAATCTCCCCGATACAATATCGAATGAGAGATGCCAGATACAAAGAAATGACTTAGATAGCCGTGGTTTAATTAACATAAAAGCTTAAAATAGACAAAATCAATCTTTCTTTAGGAAATCTGGAAGAGTGGTTACCCTTGAAGGAGGTTGTTACAGAAGATGACACAAGGAGGGTCCTGAGGTATTAGCTGTATTCTGTTTCTTGATCTGGGTATCGAGTTCAGTTATGTGTATTTTGAGGGAATTGATCAAGCTATACATTTATTATGCACTAGGAGATTTTTGTTCTGTATATTACATTTTTAAAAATGTATTGAGAAAATCAAAATTAGTTTGGGATTAAGCATCTCATTTAAAGGAATTTTTTAAAAGAACATTTTGAGCAAAGTATTGAAGTGCTAAATGGTGAGGAAAGGCTGAAAGTTATTTTTGGTTGAAAAAGTAGAGAATTATTCCCTTAGAGGCAGGATATATGCACGCAACTTGAGTAATAAAAACCATAAACATTATAATAATGATATAACAAAAATGGCTATTATTATTGTTATTTTTACTATTAGACACATCTAAGCAGTTTACCTCAATGAATTTAACCCTTACAATTATACTCTGCTATATGTATTATATTTGTGTATATTTTAAAAATACAAAAATTGAGATCCAGAGTGAAGTAACTTACCTTGGTAAAATAGGGTGGAAAAAATAACCATATACATTTAACAGAATAAACATAGATACTGTGAAATTATACAAGGTAGGATAAAAACCTGGAATGGTCAGGAGGCTATGTTCATATTTAAATAAACATATCTTGGGATATGCTCTGATATGTCTCAGCTATATCGTGAGGCACTGAGTAACTTGTGTGGAAAACGGCTTCAAATTGTGCCTCTGGAGGCTGGAGGCTGGCGTTCCTATCATCCATTGGGTGAGTTTTGTCCTGGTGAGCTAGAAAGTCCTCAGCTAGAAAAGACAAAGGAAAATGCTTAATGTGGGAAGCTTTGAGGGTGTGAGGGGCTGTGCAAGCATCCTATTAACTCAAGTGGACCTAACTGTTAGGGTGGACTTTCAAGAGTGTCTGCTACAGTACCTCCCACCAATCCAGAGAGATCTCAGCACATGTATTCTGTCCGGCAGCATCATCCTTTCCTGGCTTGAAAAGCCCAGGAAATTGAAAGTAACTTCAGCCTGACCTGTTTCACCCAAATACTACTTAGGTACTGACCCTCCTTCCAAAATTCATCCCCCCAAATCCCTCAAGTTTCAACCATTTCTTATCCTTATGAAAAACAATGAAATACAAAAACAAACAAAAGCTTTGTAAACTCTCCTTTATGATATGTTATTTGAAACTCTGTTCTCAGTATTTCTTTCCCCTGCCAGGCAACAATATGAATAAATTCAGCTTGTTTATTTGACACAGATTTTCCAGGTGATATTTGTGGGAGAGTGAATGAGCCCAGGCCTTCCTCTCTCTCTCTCTCTGAAATATATTCCATTCTTTAAATTTGCTTTTGTTTTTCATTTGATCAACTGTAATTGTTGCAATTATTGTCTGTTATTGCCACTAACAATTATCATATGATCTCCTTACTCTTGTGTTCTTACCAGTTGGATTCCTAATATTTTATTATTCCTGTGTACAAATTCTTCATTTTAAATAATGCTACCGTTTTATAATGCATTCAGCCTAGGTATATTTACTGTTTGCTTTTCATTTTTTTTCTTTACTATCTGATATAGAAAATTATTACTTTAATTTTGTTTTAGCTATCAATATGTCCTTCTGTTGTTTTGTTATGTCTAATTTTTTTCTAAAATTTAGAAACTTCTCTTTTCTTTTTTTTGGCATATATGTAGTTTATTGTAGATTTTCACAGTTTTGTCAGTTTTTCATTAAACTTTTGACTATCTTTGATTTATAAAATTGTATGAAATACTTAAATGCATTCTATCTTAAAAAATAGGTAACTATAGTGAGTTAAATGTTCAATTTTCCAGTACCACTATCCTTAATGTTTCTGAAATATTGCTATTTTCATAGGCAATCACAAAATTTTAATGTTTATTGTTTTCTAACATGTTATGAAATAATAGACATACAGAGTTCTGCTTTTTGTTTATTTACCATAAATAAGCATATGTCTTATAGATTGTTCTGTCACTAGTTTTCTTACTTACAAAAAATACTTTGAAACTTATTCTGTGTCAATATACAGAAATCTACCTTGTTTTTTGGCTTTCTGAAATTGTACAGATGAGCCATAATTTATTTAACCCCATACTGATGATGGAAACATACTTTTAATAATTATTTTACATTTCTCAATAATTAAATTTTAATGTATATTTCCATAGAACCTAAATTTTATAGGATAGATGTTTAGAAATGGAATTGCTAGGTCAACATATTTGAATATATATAATTAAGTTTACTAGATACTGCTAAATTATCCACTAAAACAGTGACTGGTATTATAAAATGTTATAACAATTTATAATATCATTAGCAATGCAGAAGCATGTTTACTTCTTATGATTAATTTGTTAATATCTGGGTGAGAAATAATTGGCATCTCAATGTTGCTTTATTCAAATTTCCCTGAATAATTATGTTAGGTTATACTTTAACAAATGTAGTGGCCTATTTCATGTTTTACTCTGAGAGTAAGCTGTTTATCTTTTTAAAAAATGTTAATTGATATGTAGAAGACTTTTCAACGTTGAATATCATAGCACATAGAGAATTATTTATGTAGCCACATGAATTATCTTTTCTGAAATTTTGCATTTTGTATTTACATAAAAGACTTCACACAAAACTCTCTTTCTAAATTATATTTCTTTGATTGAATATGTTTGGATATATCCTTTAATGTCTATATACATTTATGTATATTAAACCATACAGATCATTCTAAATGAATTGAAGGTAATTGTGAATCCATCTGGAATATTCTAAACAGCTTGAATAACTAATAGGACATTAATTGAATAACTTACAGTTTTCCTACTGGTTTGCAATTATACTTTTTTTTTTTTTGAGACGGAGTTTTGATGTAGTGCAATGGCACAGTTTGGACTCACTGCAACCTCTGCCTCCTGGGTTCAAGTGATTCTCCTGCCTCAGCCTCCCGAGTAGCTGGGATTACAGGCATGCGCCAGCACACCTGGTTAATTTTTTGTGTTTTTAGTAGAGATGGGGTTTCTCCATGTTGGTCAGGCTGGTCTCAAACTCCCAACCTCAGGTGATCCAGCTGCCTCGGCTTCCCAAAGTGCTGAGATTACAGGCATGAGCCACTGCGCCTGGCTTGTAGTTCTACCGTTAGCATTAAGTAAAATATCAGACATAGAGAAGTTGGTTTGTAGGATTTTCTCCTAGGTTCCTTTGTTTATTACAATTATTTGCGCTTTAAATTCCTGTATATAATTTCACAAAAATCTCTATTTAATTTTTAAATTTAATTCTGAGTACATGATAGTTGTATATACTTATTGGGCATATGTATGAAGCTGGCATAGATTGTGTAATGATCAAATCAGGGTAACCGGAGTATCCATCACCTCCATCTTTTATCATTTCTTTGCGTTAGAAATATTCCAGTTCTACTCTTTTAGTTATTTTAAAATATACAATAAATTATTATTAATTACAGTTATCCTATTGTGCTGCTGAATACTTGATATTCATTCTATTTAACTCTATTTTGCACCCATTAGTACAAGAGTACCCATTGTACTCCTTATCCTTACCCCTCCCTATTATACTTCCCAGACTCTGGTAACCATCACTCTACTCTCTGTCTCCAAGATATATATGTGTGTGTGTGTATATATATACATATATATATATATATATATGTATATATATAACTCCCACATATAAGGGAGAACACAAAATATTTGTCTTTCTGTCTCTGGCTTATTTAACTTAAAATAATGTCCTTCAGTATCATCCATGCTGTTGCAAAAGACAAGGTTTCATTTTTTTACGGCTGAATAATTGTATATACGTACCACATTTTTTTTATCTATTGATGAACACTTATGTTGCTTTCAAATATCTTGGCTATTGTTAACAGCGCTACAATAAACATAAGAGTGCAGATATCTCTTTGACATTGTTTCCTTTATTTTGGATATATACCCAGTGATGGGATTAATGGATAATATGTTAGTTCTATTTTAAGTTTCTTGAGGAATATCCATACTATTTTCCATGGCGGTTGTACTAATGTACATTTCTACCAACAATGTAGGAGTCTGTCTCCATATCCTTGCTGGCATTCATTATTATCTGTCTTTTTGACAAAAGCCATCTCAGTTGAAATGAGATATCTCTTTGTAGTTTTTTTTTTCTAATTTTTTTTTTAAATTATACTTTAAGTTCTAGGGTACATGTGCATAACGTGCAGGTTTGTTACATATGTATACTTGTGCCATGTTGGTGTGCTGCACCCATCAACTCGTCAGCACCCATCAATTCATCATTTATATCAGGTATAACTCCCAATGCAATCCCTCCCCCCTCCCCCCTCCCCATGATAGGCCCCAGTGTGTGATGTTCCTCTTCCCGAGTCCAAGTGACCTCATTGTTCAGTTCCCACCTATGAGTGAGGACATGCGGTGTTTGGTTTTCTGTCCCTGTATTAGTTTGCTGAGGATAATGGTTTCCAGATGCATCCATGTCCCTACAAAGGACGCAAACTCATCCTTTTTTATGGCTGCATAGTATTCCATGGTGTATATGTGCCACATTTTCTTAATCCAGTCTGTCACAGATGGACATTTGGGTTGATTCCAAGTCTTTGTT
>NW_016807882.1:882025-898829 GCF_001698545.2 Rhinopithecus bieti
CAAGCTACCTGACTTCAAACTATACTACAAGGCTACAGTAACCAAAACAGCATGGTACTGGTACCAAAACAGAGATATAGACCAATGGAACAGAACAGAGTCCTCAGAAATAATACCACACATCTACAGCCATCTGATCTTTGACAAACCTGAGAGAAACAAGAAATGGGGAAAGGATTCCCTATTTAATAAATGATGCTGGGAAAATTGGCTAGCCATAAGTAGAAAGCTGAAACTGGATCCTTTCCTTACTCCTTATACAAAGATTAATTCAAGATGGATTAGAGACTTAAATGTAGTTTTGATTTCTGTTGCTATGATGATTAGTGATGTTGAGAATTTTTGTATATACTTCTTGGCTATTTGTATATCTTCTTTTGATAAATGTCTATTTAGATATTTTATTCATTTTTAAATTATTTGCTTTTTCCTATTTAGCTGTTTGTTTGCCTTATATATTCTAGTTATTAATCCCTTGTCAGATAAGCAATTTGCAAATATTTTCTCCCATTCTGGAGGTTGTCACCTCACTTTGTTAATTCCTTCCTTTGCCGTACAGAAGCGTTTCCAAATAATGTGAGCTCATTTTTCCATTTTTGCTTTGGTTGCCTGTGCTTTTGGGGGTCTTACTCAGGCAATATTTGCCCAGATCAATGTCCTGGAGTGTTTCCCCAAAATTTTCTACTGGTAATTTTATGGTTTCAAGTCTTAAATCTTTAATCAATTTTTATTTGGTTTTCATACACAGGGAGAGATAGGAGTCTAGTTTCATTCTTCTGCATATGGATATCCAGTGTTCCCAGCACCATTTACTGAAGAGATTGTTCTTTTCTCAGTGTATGTTCTTGGCAGCTTTGTTGAAAATGAGCTGATTACAAATCAATCTTGTCCAACCTGTGGCCTGCGAGCTACACGTGGCCCAGAACAGCTTTGAAAGCAGCCCAACACAAATTCATAAACTTTCTTAAAACATTATGAGATTTCTTTTTTTAGCTAATCAGCTATCATTAATGTTAGTGTATTTCATGTGTGCGGCCCAAGACAATTCTTCCAATGTGGCCTGGGGAAGCTGAAAGATTAGACACCTCTGCAATGCATGAATTTATTTCTGGGTTCTCTATTCTGTTCCATTGGCCTATGTGTCTGTGTTAAGGCCAGTAGCATACTGTTTTGGTTACTACAGTTTTGTAGTATAATTTATGATAAAGTTATGTCATGCTTCCAGTTTAGTTCCTTTTGCACAGTATGGCTTTAACTATTCTGGGACTTTGTGGTTCCATATAAATTTTAGGATTATTTTTTATATTTCTAGCAAGAATGTCACCAGTATTTTGACAGGGATTGCAATCAGTGTGTAGATTGCATTGGGTAATATTGACATCTTAACAATGTTGATTCTCCCAACCCAGAATATGGAATACCTGGAATTCCAGTGGAATGTCTTTTAATTTTTTTGGTGTGTCATCTTCAAATTTTTCATCACTGTTTTATAGTTTTTATGGTAGAGATCTTTCAGATTCACTTTGGTTAAATTTATTCCTAGGTATTAATTTTATTTGTAGCCATTGTAAATGAGATTATTTTCTTGGTTCCCTTTTTAGACTGTTTACTATTGGCGTATAAAATGCTACTGATTTTGTATGTTGATTTTGTAACCTGCAATCTTACTGAATTTGCTTATCAGTTCAATGGTTTTTTTGTGGAAACTTAAGGTTTTTATAAATATGAGAACATATTGCCTGCAAACAAGCATAATTTGATTTCTTCCCTTCCAACTTGGATGCACTTTATTCTACTCTCTTGTCAAATTGCTCCGGCTAGGACTTCCAGCAGTTAGTTGAATAAAAGCAATAAAAGTGGGCTCCTTTTTCTTGTTCCAGATCTTAGAGGAAAGGTTTTCCAATTTTTCCCATTCAGCTGTGGGTTGGTCATATTTGGCTTTTATTCTGTTGAGGTATGTTTCTTCTACACCCAGTCCTTTGAACATTTTTGTCATGAAGAGATATTGAATTTTATCGAATACTTTTTGGCACCAATTGAAATGATCATATAGTTTTTGTCTTTCATTTTGTTGATATGATGTATCCCATTTATTGATGTATGTGTGTTGAACCCTCCTTGTGTTCCTGAAATGAATCCCACTTGACGATCATAAATGATCTTTTTAGTGTGTTGTTAAATTTGGTTTGCTAGTATTTTGTTGAGGATTTTTGCGTGTACTTTCATTACAGATATTACACTGTTTTCTTTTAAGTTGTGTCTTCTAGTAGTTTTGGTATCAAGATAATACTGACCTCAGAATGAGTTTGGATGTATTATCTCCTCCTGTGTTTTTGGAATAGTTTGAGTAGGATTAGTATTAGTTCTTCCTTAAATGTTTCATAGAATTCAGCAGTAAAGTTCCTAGGTTTTTCTTTGATGGGAGACATTTTGTTACTGCTTCTATCTCATTACAATCTTGATAGGTTGTATGTGTCAAGTTTTTCCCTTTTTTCTAAGTTTTCCAACTTATTTGCAAAATGTTGATTATAAGTCTCTAATAATCCTTTGAAATTCTGAGGTGTCAATTGTAATGACTTTTTTCATCTCAGATTTTATTGATCTGAGTGGTCTATTTTCATCTAGCTAATTGTTCATTTTGTTTTTTTGTTTTTTTTTTTAAGTCAACTTTTATTTCATTTACATTTTGAATTTTAAGCCTCAATCACAATTATTTCTGCTCTGATCTTTATTATTACTTTTTATTCTTCTATTTTTTGGTTGGTTTGCTCTTGCTTTTCCAGTTCATTGAGATGTATTATTGGGTTGTTTATTTGACCTTTTTCTCCTTTATTGATATAGGCACTTAGTGCTATAAAATTCCCTCTTAACGGTACTTTTACTGTACCCCATAGGCTTGATATGTTGCGTTTCCATTTTCACTCCTTTCAGAAAATCTTTAGTTTTCTTCCTCTTCTCTCTCTCTTTCTTTTTTCTTTTCTTTTCTTTCTTTCTTTCTTTCTTTTTTTTTCTTTCTTTTTTTTTTTTTGATGGTATAGAGAACAGGGTTTCACCCCCATCATCCAAGCTGGATTGTAATGGCACGATCTCAGCTCAAAGCAACCCCTGCCTCCCAGGCTCAAGTGATTTTCCTGCCTCAGCCTCCCAAGTAGCTGGGACTACAGGCATGTGCCACACCAACTAATTTTTGTACTTCTTGTAGAGATGGGGTTTTGCCATGTTGCCCAGGCTGGTCTCAAACTCCTGAGCTCAAGTGATCTGCCAACTTCAGCCTCCCGAAGTGCATATTGTTTAATTTCCATGTGCTTGTGTAATTTCCAAAGCTTTTCTTGTTATTCACTTTTTAGTTTTGCTCCATTGTGGTTAGAAAAGATACTTGGTATAATTTTAATTATCTGAATTATTTAAGACATATTTTGTGACCTAACGTGGTCTGTAATTAAGAATGTTCCATGTCCTGAGAAGAATGTGTATTCTGCTGCCATTGGATAAAATGCTGTGTAAATATTTATGAGGTTCATTTGGTCCGTATTACAGATAAAGTCAGATTTTTTGTTGTTGATTTTCTGTCTGGATGATCTATCCAATGCAGAAAGTGAGGTACTGAAGATCCTAGCTATGATTATATTGGGGTCTATTTCTCTCTTTAGCTCTAATCATATTTCCTTTAGTGCTACCGTGTTGGGTGCATATATATTTACTCAGTGAAAGGGTATAATTATTATACCCTCTTACTGAATTGATTGCTTTATCATTACTAATGACCTTGTCTCCTTTTACAGTTTTTATCTTGAAATCTATTTTATTTGATACAAGTATAGCTATGCTTGCTCTTTTTTGGTTTCTAGTTTCATAAAGCATCTTTTTCTATCCTTCCACTTTTAGTCTCTCTCTGTTTTCACTTATAATGATGAAATAAATTTATTGTAAACAGCATATAGGTGAGTCTTGTTTTTTAATTCATTTAGTCACTTTACATCTTCTGGTTTGAGAATTTAGTCCATTTGCATTTAAAGCCATTATTGATAGGTAAAATTTATTAGTGCCATTTTGTTATTTGTTTCCTGGTTTTTTTCATTGTTTCTCTTTGTCTTCCTGCCTTCTTTTGTTGCTTCCTTTCTTCTTTCCTTGCTTCCTTCCTGTCTTCCTTTTTATAAAAGTGATTTTCTGTAACAGTATGTTTTAATTTCTTCCTTTTTGTATATTGTGTATCTGTTACAGGTTTTTGTTTTGTGGTTACCATGAGACTTGCAAAAAATATATTATAACAAATTACTTCAAACAGATGATAATTTAACTCTGATTACAAAGAAAGGAAAACAAGCAAAGAAGCAAAGAGAACACTAAAAAAAAAGTCCACTCTTTAATTCCATTTACCCTTCCTTTTGACATATGATTTTTTCTATTTGTATCTTTTTATACTCTCTACATCTTAAAAGGTTGTAATTATTATTTTTGATAGGTTTGTATTTTATTTATTTACTTTTTAAATAACGATATAAGTGGTTTACACACCACAATTACAGTGTAAGGACAGTCTGACTTTTTTGTATACTTACTACTACCAGGGAGATATCTATATTCAGATGATTTCTTTTTGTTAATTACCATCATTTTCTTTCTGATTGAAGAACTCCCTTTAGCATTTCTTTTTTTTTTCTTTCTTTCTTTTTTTTTTTTTTTTGAGACTGAGTCTTGCTGTGTCGCCTGGGCTGGAGTGCAGTGGCCGGATCTCAGCTCACTGCAAACTCCGCCTCCCAGGTTTACGCCATTCTCCTGCCTCAGCCTCCCCTGTAGCTGGGACTACAGGCACCCGCCACCTCGCCCAGCTAGTTTTTTGTATTTTTTAGTAGAGACGGGGTTTCACCGTGTTAGCCAGGATGGTCTCGATCTCCTGACCTCGTGATCCGCCCGTCTCGGCCTCCCAAAGTGCTGGGATTACAGGCTTGAGCCACCGCGCCCGGCCTAGCATTTCTTATAAGACAGGTCTGGTGTTGAAATCCCTCAGCTTTTATTTGTCGGGGAAAGCCTATTTCTCCCTCATGTTTTAAGGATAATTTTGCTGGACATAATGTTCTAGATTGGATTTTATTTCCCTTGCACTTTTAATATGTCATCCCACTTTCTCTTCACCTGTAAAGTTTGCACTGGTAACACGACTACCAGACATATAGGAGCTCTTCTATATGGCATTTGCTTATTTTCTTTTAAAGCTTTCAATGTCCATTCTTTATCCTTGACCTTTGAGAGCTGTAATATTTTATGGCTCGAGGAAGTTTTATCTTGGTTGAACCTGCCTGATGTTCTATAAACTTACAGGACACAAATATTCATATCTCTCTCTTGGCTTGGAAAGTTCTCTGTTATTATTTCTTTGAATAAACTTTCTACTTTAATCTCTCTCACTCTCTCTCTCTCCAACCACTATAAGGCCAATAACTCTTAGATTTTCCCCTTTGAGGCTTTTTTTCTAGATGTTATAGGTGTGTGTCTTTATTTTTTTCTTCTCTGTCTGTGTATTTTCATATAGTCTGTCTTCAAGTTTGTTAATTATTCCTTATGTTTAATCAATTCTGCTTTTAGGAGACTGGTGTATTTTTCAGTTTGTCAATTGAATTTTTTAGTTCCAGAATTTCTGCTTGATTTTTAAAAATTATTATTCCAGTCTTTTATTGTGTTTCTCTGATAGAATTCTAAATTCTCTGTGTTATCTTCAAGTTCGTTGACCTTCCTATAGACAGCATTTTGAATTCTCTGTCTGAAAGGTCACATATCTCCAAAACTCTAAGATTGGTCAGTGGTGCTTTTATTTCGATCATTTGGAGATGTCATGTTTCCTTTCATGTTCTTAATGCTTGTGGACATTTGTCAATGTCTAGGCATTGAAGAGATAGGTATTTATTTTGACCTTCAGAGTCTGGGCTTGTTTGTACTGGTCCTTGAGAAGGCTTTCCATGTATTTAGAAGGGATTGAGTGCTGTGATCTAAGCCCGTGGTCACTTCATCCATATCAGCACTAGGGGGATCCCTAAGCTCAGCAATGCTGCCCCCTCTGTGGACTCCTAGAGGGAGCGGCAGGCTTGAGTATGATAAGACAGAAAACCAAACACTGCATGTTCCTACTCATAGGTGGGAATTGAACAATGAGAACATTTGGACACAGGGGGGGAAACGTCACACAATGGGGCCTGTCATGGGGTGGGGGGGAGGGGTAGCATTAGGAGAAATACCTAATGTAAGTGATGAGTTAACGTGTGCAACACACCAACATGGCACATGTATACGTACGTAACAAACCTGCAGGTTGTACACATGTACCCTAGAACTGAAAGTATAATAAAAATAAATAAATGAATAAATAATAAAAAATTAAAAAAAAAAAGAAAGAAAGCAAATTCGTGAAGCCTTCTATGTTTTTTGGAAACCATCATCCTCAGCAAACTAACACAGGAAGAGAAAACCAAACATTGCATGTTCTCAGTCATACGTGGGAGTTGAACAACAAGAACACATGGACACGGAGGGGAACATTACACATCAGGGCCTGTCAGGGAGTTGGGGGAAAGGGAAGGGAGAGCATTAGGATGAATACCTAAGGCATGCCGTGTTTAAAACCTAGATGACGAGTTGATAGGTGCAGCAAATCACCATGGCACATGTACACCTATGTAACAAACCTGCATGTTCAGCACATGTATCCCAGAACTTAAAGTAAAATTTTAAAAAGAAGAAAAAAAAGAAAAGAATTCTCTGGGTTACTAGGGGAATTACTAAGCAAGTCTCTCACTCTGTTCCCTCTCTCTCCCCTAATCAAAAGGAATTTCTTTTCATGTTAGGCTGCCTGGAGTTGGGGGAGGGATGATGCAAGCACTTCTGTGGCCACCACAGCTGGGAGTGTGCTGGGTCATCCCCAAGGGCAGCACAGTACTGGGTCTTGTCCAAGGCCCATGATGACTCCTACCTGGCTACTGCTGTTGTTTATTCAAGGATCAGGGGCTCTTTTGTCAGTAGATGGTAAATCCAGCCAGAAATGGATCCTTCCCTTCAGGATAGCAGATTCCCTTCTGGCCCAGGGTGCCTCTAAAAATGTCATTCAGGAGCTCAGACCTGGAATTACGGGCTTTAGAAATCTGCTTATTGTTTTATTTTACTGTAGCTGAGCTGGAAACTGAGTTGCATGACAATGTTTCTGTACTCTTCCCTTCTCCAAGTGAAGAGTCTCCTCCTGAGCTGTACTGTCTGGAGTAGGGGGAGGGATGAGATAAGCACTCCTTGGTTGCCACGGCTGGTGTTGCAATGGGTCATGCACAACCCAAGTCTGTTGCCTCTGAGACCAGCACAGCTGGGACCAGGGCTTGCCCAATAACTGTAATCGTATGGCCTGACTGCCTCTCAAATTTATTCTGGGCCTCAGGCCACTTTAGTCAGTCAGTGATGAAACTGCGTTTTCTCCCACTGGAGCACGGCATTCCCTTCTGGCCCAGGGCTGGTCTAGATGCTTCCTCTGTGGCACCAGCAGAATTCCGCCCTGCTGTGTTTCACTGTGACAGAGCAGTACCGAGCTCCAAAGCAAAATTCCTCACTCATGTGGCTCTCTCCCCCAACCACACAGATTCTCTCTCTGCAGGATGCTGCTGGGGGAGATAGGAGAGGGCTGGTGTAGGCAATGCGAGACTCTCTTTCCTATCCTTTTCAATGCCTTTTTCCTTGGTATTATGTTAAAACAAGATTCTGTGACCACTCACCTGATTTTTACTTCTTATGAAAGTGCTCTTTTGTGTGGACAGGTATTTAATTTGGTGTTCCCACAAGGAGATACCCACAGGAAGTTTCTATTTAGCCATCTTTTTATACATTTCTCTCTCTTACAATAATCTTTGAATCTTGGAAAACATGTTTCCCTCATTGCTTATCTTTTGAACAAATATATAAGATACTTATTTTCATTTTTTCTTTCAAATGTAATTAGCTATACACAAATTCCCATTGTTCAGAAGTACATTGAATATATTTATTTATTTAGGTAAATTGGCATCTTTAGAATTTTTGGTCTTTTTGTCCAGGGTTTTGACATGTCTCTGTCTCTCAGATCTTTTAGGGACTTCGATAAAGTGTTACTACTTTTATCTTCTAGATTTTACATAATTGTACTAGTTTTATTCTTAAGTATTTTATATATTTTTGTCGCCCGAGTTAGATGTATTTTATAATTGTTTACATATTACAATTATTTTACAGTAACACACAGAAATGTTATTGTATTTTATAATTTCTGTATATATTACAATTATTTGACAGTAACATACAGAAATGCTATTTAATTGTCTTTAGTGTTTTTTTCCAAATTCCTTAGTAAAACAAGTTTTAAAATAGCTAACCAAGAGTGTCAGCACCACTAAAAAACATAATTTTTCGTTTCCCAATTAATTTTGATGCCTACTTAATCATAGGTATTAATGGTATGAATCCTGCATCATAAATTATTCATTTATTATTGTATCTTTACAATTTATTGTGGGATTATGGCTCCTTCATTTTATTTTATGTATTTAATTTCTTTTAGAGGAATATAAAATCACTTTCCCAAATTTGTAAAATAAAAGAAAAAAATCATGTTTCAGATTGGAATTACATTATTTTTTAAGGACTTACATGGCAAATGTTCAAACTTTCTGTTCTATAATATGCAAAACATTTAATTTCTTTCTTTTTATTATATTTAATATTTGATAGTTTTTTCTTCATATACAACCCATACTTTTCTGTTTGTTTATTCCAATTATTTTATGGCTATATTTGCTGCTGTTAATGAGGGGTTTACGATTATATATTTTGAACTAATCTTTGCAGCAAATAAAATTATTAATTTTCATGTTCATTATTTTTCTTATACTCACCTATTACACTAAGTTTTCTTTGCATATCTAACCATTTTACATTTAAATGCTATGTGTAATTATATATATATAATAGTTTCTCTATTATTTGATTGGTTTTTCCAGTTTTTTGCTTTCATACAATAGCTGTATTTTTTAGAAAAACATAAATAATAGAGGCAATGTTGGGCATCATCTATTTTTTCATAAATTATGCTGAAAAGTCTCCAATGCGGTGGTTATTAATGTGCTAGGGTTACGGAATTGTTTAAAATCCTTACAGGAGCTAGGATTCCTAATATTTACTATGACATTAAAAAAACTTGACTGTATTCAGAAAATTCAAATGTGTGTTGAAAACTTTCAAAGAACATTTACCCTAATTTAGTAGACGTGGTCTTTTCTCGTATCTGAGATTTATGTAATACTATTTTTATTTGAACTTAGAAATACGTAACATAATGAAGCAGATTCATTGTATTATTATCAGAATATACACATATTCTGTGTAGACATTCTAGAAGAAATAACATTGAAGATATTAAAATCTAATGAAAAATGTACCATGGGTATTCTTGAATTAGAAAGTGCTTATGCATCTGTTAATACAGCTTTTAAGTCACTGCTTCATTTGCCAATGTTAATACAAGATTCAAGTTTGATCAAATAACTTTGAAGTAACACTATTCAAAGTGAATGAAAATAATTATAATATTCCTTATTAGAATATTAATAATATCTAAAAATCTCTATTACCTCTATTGGTGCTAATTTAGTATGTAAATAAGCATAATTATATTGACAGTCCTAACAAGGGAAAAGTCAATTCAGTAGGCACCTTGATGCAGAAATGCATTATAGAGGTCCTATACTAAGGGAAGATATAACATAGAGATTTTTTTAATGGGAAATTTTCTACTCAACTTCCTGAATTCTGCTGTGGATATGATATTGCATACAGTCCTGAAGCTCTGCCGTGATTTATCTACATGTGCAGTCTCTAATATTTTTGAAATTATCATCCTAGTTTTCTTTTCAGATATTAAGCCAATATTATATTTGTACCAGCATCTTGAGAAGAAATACCTATGTCTTTTGGGTACTTATAATCTGGCTCAAATACAGCTGTGAAAGCAGAATAGATGACAATTACTGATGCTGTGTTTTCAATATTTATATGATCCCTGACTTGGGAACATGTTTATTATGCCTGTCTGAGAAATGCACTTCATTTCTGTCATCTCTCCTATCTAGCTGTGCTTTCTATCTCCAAATCAATAAACCTTAAAAGTGTGTTGTAATGGTTACAGTATGTTTCTCCAGGGAGAAATTGTTGTGTTAGGGTTTTGCGGTTTTTTGACACTATACCAATTTCATTTGACAATGAATTGAAAGTTGAACAGTGCACTGAGCCATGCTAGTAAGTTAATACTATCCTTGAAATACTGTCTTTCAACCTTGACCAGCAAGCCATTATGTGTGAAAGCTGAAGTATGTTCCTTCTCATGTCATCAGCTTGTTTTCTTCATGAGAGTGAGATTAAGAATGCATAGTTTACTATGAAGATATTAGGGTCTTGCTATTGTTACTGTCTATAAGGTTTTTGACACTGAATGTCTAAGACAGCAGAGAACAATAATTATTCATTAATAATATTGACCATACTTCCACCTCTCCCACAACTGCTTCAATTATCTGGCTAAAAACAGTCAGAAGACATTTTCTCATATCTGGGCTCTTCACTATCGTCTCTGAGGAACTTCAATAAACTAAGATGAATATTCTTCAACTGTGATGAAAAATACTGACAAAACTGCAGTTGTTGCCAAATTTAAATTGTTGTACAAATTTCATTGCCTTGGTTTTATTGCCCTAAACAGTGAAGATTTTTTACTATAGCATCTCATAAGGGAAACGATGGAATCAGTTCTCATCTTTCAAGATTGTATTTCTAAAGACTTCATCTCCGTATCAGAAAGTTCAATAAAGTAACCCTATAACTTGAGAAATTTGATGTAAATGTAGTGTGTGGCTGAAATGATCTAACTGGAGGAGCTGATAAACAATTTCTTAATTCTCAAATGAAAACTTAATAACAATTATGAAAATGAGAACAATTATTATGAAAACTCAAAAATGCCAGGGATCCATCCAAAAGTAAGTAATGCCCCTGGAAATATGAAAATGGCAACTGGTGGATGTAGAATGAGAAATCTGTAAGTATTTCTTCCTTAGGAGCTTTCCTTTAGGCCTTAGATCTCTGCTGAAAGAGGCAAGAATGCAGGAAACACAGTGTGACCTGTGAGGAATGTTTACAATGCAGAATGTTTTTCATGGCCAAATAATTGATGAGAATTTATCTGTCTGATTAAAAAATATAAGGTGGAAATTTAAAGTTGTTAGAGTGGTATTCACTAAGCACTATAGGTGATTTGAGGAAGTAATAATTTGGATTTAACTCCTACTAATTTTACATGTGTTGGGAATTTATCAGAAAATAAGCTAGGTGAAGTCCAGATTTGGTGCCTGTCTGATACATTTATATCTGCTTCAGTTTACTAGTATAAGAATATTATGGTGTAAAATACAAACCAAACAGCAAACAAACATAAAAAACAATGCCACTCTTTGTATGCTTGAAGGTTTGTTGTCCTCACCTTTGTTTAACTATGTTTTGCTTAATAAAGTGAACAATTAAATAGTTTGAACATCTTTTTTACTGTTTGGAGTAAATTTTAGAAATTTAGAGTCAAAATACAGGACTTGAAATAACTATTCCAACAGGTTAAACTCTGGTAGGGGAAAGAAAAGATCAAGAGAATGTTCTTACTTATTTCAAAAGATAAGAATATATAAATATTTTCATTCTTAAACTGATCAGGAGAAATATTGGGTGCATGAGTAATTGCTAGTGTGCAGAAATTTTGTGTTTCTCCATAAACACATTAAGAAGAATGAAGTATGACAGGGAAATACTTGAGCAAGAAGAGTACTTCATGAACTACTTTAAGATTAGAGGAATCATTCGGAAAATTGTGAATGCCTAAATATAGTCATGCAGAAAAATGTTACTCTTTTGAAAGAGGTGGTTCAGTCTAGCTCTGTCATTATGCTGAAACCAATGAGAGTGAAAAGTAGACAACCTAAATATCTTAGAAGGAAAATCTTAGGCAAAACGGGAACACACACATACATACATTTTTAAGTATTCAGAGAGTTCAAAGTATCTGTTATTTTTATTGTGCTAAGGAAATGAGAGGTAACCAGGGACAAAAATGGTAAAAGCATTCAGATATAGAGAGACACAGACTTTTCTAAATATCCAGATCTTTCATTTCTCAATGTACTTGAGAACTCTGTTGGCTTGTATAATGTGCAATGCAGAATAGATACATATCCACCAAAAAATTCTGTATAAATATACAATCAATTTACAACAAGATCGCCATAATAAATGGAATTTCATGATGATGATGTTTAAGGGTTCCAAGTGTAGTACTGAAAAATAAATGAGTTTTTAACGTTTGGAGAAGACAAGATGCTGTTTTGAGAAATTCCCTGTGTGATTCTGGTATGTATATTGATTGATGGGTATTCTTTTTATGATGTGAATCTTTTATGGGTTGAATTGTATATTCCCTAAAAGTTCACATACTAAAGTATTAATTCTCAATGCCTCAGAATATGATTGTATTTGGATATAGGGTTTATAAAGAGGCAAAAGTTAAAATGAGATCATTAGGGTGGACCCTAATCCAATATGACTGGTGTCCTTATAAGAAAACATTTGGACAGAGATATGCACAAAGCTAAGTTGATGTGAAGACACAGGAGGAAGGTGGCATTCTACAAGCCAAAAAAACACATGTTTCAGAAGAAACCAACCCAACACCTTGATAAAGGATTCTAGTTTCCATACGTGTGAAAAACATTAATTTATGTTTGTTAAGTCACCCAGTCTGTGGTACTTTGTTATGGCCAACTTAGCAAACAAATAGAGCTTCCTCAAAGAAGAATAGATAAGCTCTTTGGAAACTTTGGGAATTTTATTTGTCTTCTATATTTTATCAGAGACTGAAATAAATGTAATAAGTTGGACAAGGGATATTTTTCCAAAATATGAAATAATTTTCCGCACTAAAGCAGTAGGCCATAAGGAAGGAAAATTATCCTGTGCTGAAATTTTGTATTTAGTGAAGGGGACAAAGCTTTCAGTGAAGATCATAGCAACTACGAGGATTCTAAACAGCAATGTTTGCATGAACTTTTGATAGTGCTTTTGGTTCACTGAAGAAAACAATGTTTGGGATAAACTGTTTCATAAACTTCTAAAGAATACTAGCTTTACTTTGGAAGTTACCAGCACAAATATTGATTCATTACTGCCTATAACTTTGTTTATTCAAGCCGTTGCTTACTAGAGCACTGAGGGCCTAAGCAAGGACTGTCGTATGGAAGGCTCTCAATGCATGTTGGTGGAATACATTTGCACAATGAACAATGCTAACTTTTCCACACACATTTTACTACTTAGATTTTCTTAAAAATATTATGTTCTGTGGAAAACATGACCAAGAAAATTAATTTGCAAATTGGCTATGTTGTTCTCTTTTGAGTCTTCACCAAAATAATTATGTACTTCTGATATTAGCTCTATAATTCTAGGCATCCTATTAAATGATACATTTAGAAATTTGTGGCTTTATATTTATTTAGAGGAAACTATATTTATTTGGATGGCAAGTTTGTTCAAATAGACTATTATAGCAATTATATAAATAAATTATAGCATCATAAATAATGAAGAAGTAAAAATGTATGAGCAATTATGTTCATTGACAGCTGATATGAGTTATTATAAAAACTATTACGTTTTCATTTCTTTATAGCCTATGTTCTGAAAAGTCTCAAAGAAGCATAAAAGATTAGCACTTACTAGACTGGGAACTCATGCCTAGAATTGCATTTTGTAATTTTTATTATAAATTGAAGTACTTAGGTTTATTTACTATAAATCAAAGATATTAGGCAAATATCTCAAAAATAGAATTTTGGTGTCTTAGGGGAAATGGGTAAGAGATCTTAAGAATCTACATGAATTGTGATTATTCCAGACTAATTCTGCTTACGTTTATAAAAATCTATTGCACTATTTTAAAAAAATTATTCTTCACAGTTATTTAAGATTTCTTATTAAAACACTGAAGAGTTATGCATGATTTTGTGATGATAATTAATAGAAAGAGTACTATGATCTTTCAGCTGCTCTTTTAACTTCTCTCAGTCTGAGTCCTGATCTATGAAATGGGAATAACTATAACTGACACGCTTTGCTCACAAGATTTTGTAAAGGTAAAATAAAATGATGTATGTATAAGGTGTTTACATAAAAACACCATAATGGTACAGGTAAAATTATTGTTAATTCAGCTGTCACAATTATTTGTAAATTTCTCAGTAGAATCAAGGTTTTCCTGGACAAAATCTAACACAAAAATCCCTTCAGTTCCATCTCATCATTTACCCAAACAGGGAATATTAATATACCATATGCGAGGGAGCTTAAATAATTTCTTTATAACATCATAGTAGGTAGCTCAGTAGTGAAAATTAACAGGAAAAAATGGATGGAAATCAAAAGAAAAGCCTGGCAGCAATGGGAGAGTGAATGATACAGAGGTGAAACCAGAAGCAAGCACTTCAAATGAAAATGTGTCTTTTGCCAGAATTGTTCCCCATGTAAGTTTATAATAACCCTGGAAATGACTGAATTGTATGAACCAAACTAGATAATTGGAGCAGGTGTCTGGCATTAGAAGAGATGAAAATGGTTTTCTCTTCTCTCCTATAAAGATGAAGAAGACATAATAGGAATACATATCGATTCCAAGGAGAGCACCATGCCAACTCTATTGCAGATGGAATTGTGTGAGGCATCCCAATGATTAAGAATGAAAAATAGTCAAAACTAGGATGCATGATTCACCAAAGAAAAATAACTCTTAGTTTTCTTCTTGAATGTCCATTATGTTTCACAGATGTTGAAACCAGAAAGTGGCTATGTTTCCAATGTTAATAAAAATATGTGATAAATTGAGGCTTAGTAGGAATATTTTTGAATAGGCAGTACATAAAATGCATGCTGCTAATCAGAAGGATAGCTTTTCACATGATGTTTTTCCCATCAAATTATGGCTGTGAGAATCTGGAGACATTGCCCAATGTAGTAATAAACAAGAGTCCATTATGGTCAGGTCTAAAAATTCATTATTTTAAAATCTCCTGAAGTTTTTATAATTTGCTGGTAATTAAACACATCAAGGCACTATGTATGTATCTCCTAATAGATTTGTAACAAAAGGCTTTGCAATAACTATTCAAATTCCTCATTGATGTTAGAATAGCCAAAGTCAAACTTTACTATTAAGCATAAGACACGAGAAATAATGTTGGATATTATTCCCAGGATATTAATTTATTTCTATTTAACAAAATAGAATATGTACTTATGTTTATCAAGTATTCTGTAAGGTACTGATATATTGTTTGTGTTTTTAAAATATTGTCTTTCCCCAGTTTTAGAGCCTTTGCTAGAAGTCCACCACCTTCATTTTGAGCAGATGATCAAGTCCACACCCCAATTTTATCAAACTCTCATTCTCAGGGCTGCCATGCATCTGCTATAATCACCCCAGGTCAGGTACTAGAAAATTAAAGCGAACTCATGTTTCCAAGAGACTATAAAATTATTCAAATTAGCTTATCCCCAGGGAGCATTTAAAACCTAGCTAACCCCATCCCACTTGCTGCACATAAGCTGCTCCCTGTAGCTCCAGTTTGTTGTTACCCAGCCCCCAGGTGCAAGCCCCTACATGGCTATGCATGACTGTGTTCTCTTGTTTGAAGCTGTAACAAGAGCTCTGTCTTTTATTCTGTCATTTTGTTGTGCCCACTCTCAAAAGAGTCTTTAAATCTTATAAAATGGGCATTGTTGATACAAAGATGAAGAAAAATGCACATTATCTTTAAGCATCTCTTGGTCCACACTTGGTAATCAAATGTAGGAAGATAATGATGACAATGACAATAATGACAATTATTAAACACTATTATAGGCCAGAAATACTACATAGATCATCTTTATTCCTTAAAATTAACTTGGAATGTTGGCACTACGATGATTCCATCTTATAGATCAATTACAAGTCCTTTGAAATTGTTCAGGAAAGAAAGAGAGATGGGGAGGGGAAAGAAAGAGAGACACAAACATAGATAAAAACATGATAAAGACATCTGGAAATGGGCTGGTGAGATTTTTGAAGAAGAATCTGTGCTAATGGAGTACATACTTGTATGTATTAACCAAAACACATTTCTTTTTTCCTTCTGGACAAACAGCCTAAAGCTTTAAACTGCCATGCAGTTATGTATAGCCATACATAAAGATCCGGTCAATAAGATTGTGGCAAAAAAGATACACATCTGCAAAGGACATGTAGATTTAGTGTCAATAACATAGTCCACAGCTCAGCAAAAGACAAGTAGAATATTAGATGACCTAAAGAGGAAAATGTGAAATAAAGGCCAATAAAAAGATCCGAGATAACACCAAGAGGAGTGGTAGCAAACTATTAAGTTAACTTACTCTAAAAATAATCCCTACGTTGATTATATTTAAACAACAAAATAAACAAAAAAGCAGTGCAACCCCAAAGCTGCAGAGAATGAAATTGAATGGAGAATGGAAATAAAGGCTTCATATTTCTTTTATAACAACATAATTCATCCCATTACGTAACAGCTAACCATGTTGGGAGGAATAGTAACAATGAATATTGTGCACATTAGAATTTTAAACATCTATGACGGGAGATTGCATTCTGCTCAGAGAAAGTAATACATTTAAAACTCTTTTTTTTTTTTTTTTT
>NW_016807882.1:899281-902208 GCF_001698545.2 Rhinopithecus bieti
TTTTTTTTTTTTTTTTTGTGGCACCTACTTCTGGTAACTGGCTCATGTGCTATTTAAAAAACCAGGAAGATGCAATGACATTCTGTTCATATATTCATTCATGTAACCCAAGTGGAAACTGTTCTTTTAAATATATTATCCTGGGTCGATTTTCAGAGCAAATATGATTTTAACTGTATGAAAAAATAGATTTTTTTAAAGTCATCCCGATAAGAATTTCATGACAAATTTGTCACAGGGTCTTTACTTTTTCTAATAGACTATACTTTTTGAGCAGTTTTAGTTCAGAGCAAAATTCAATAGAAGGTACAGAGATTTCCCCTAAATCTCCTGCCCTCACACATGTATAGCCTTCACCATTATCAAAGTCTCCCGCCAAAGTAGTACATTTATTATAATTGATTAACTCTCATTAACACAACGTTATCATCAGATTCCATAGTTTATATTAAGATTCCTCTGGATGTTGTACATTCTATGGGTTTGAATAAATGCACGATGACACGCCCTCAATATCCCTTGTGCTCTTCCTCTACACCCTTCCCTTCCCTCCTAATTTGTGGAAACCACTGATCTTTTCAATAACTCTAAGGCTTTGCCTTTTCCAGAATAACATATATTGGAATCATACAGTATGTAGCCTTTTCAGATTGGTTTCTTTCACTAAGTAATATGCATTTAAGTTTCCTCCATGTTTTTTCACGGCTTGATAGTTCTTTTGTTTGTTTGTTTGTTTGTTTAAGATCTAAGTGATATTCCATTGTCTGTATGTACCACAGATTATTTATCTATTCATCTACTGAAGGACATCTTGGCTGCTTCCACCATTTTGTAATTATAGATAATAATTCTATGAATATGTATGTGCAGGTTTTTGTGTAGACATGTTTTCAGTCCCTTTAGGTAAATACCCAGGAACATGATTGCTGGATTGTATGTTAAAGCTATGTTTAGTTTTGTAAGAAACTTCCTAACTGTCTTCTAAAGTGGCTGTATTGTTTTACACTCCCACCAGTAGTGAATAAGACTTCCAGTTGCTCCACATTGTCACCAACATTTGGTGTCATCAGTGTTCCAGATTCTGGCTCTTTTAATAGGTGTGTAGTGGTATATCATTGTTGTTTAATTTGTATTTCCCTAATGACATATAATTTGGAGCATCTTTTCAAATGCTTATTTGCCACCTGTATGTGGTGAGATGTTGGTTAAGGTCTTTGGTACTTTTTTTTTTTTTTTGAGACAGAGTCTCACTGTATCACCCAGGCTGGAATGCAGTGGTGCGATCTCGGCTCACTGCAACCTCCGCCTCTGGAGTTTAAGCAATTCTCCTGTCTCAGTCTCCCTCGTAGGTTAAGTACTGTATTTTTAGTAGAGATGGGATTTCAGCATATTGGCCCATTTTTAAAAATTGGATTGTTTGTTTTCCTATTGTTGAGGTTTGAAAATTCTTTGTATACTTTGTGTGTTTCAAGTCCTTTATTGGATATGTCTTTTGCAAATAGCCAGTCTGTGGCTTGTCTTCACAGTGTCTTTTTCACAGCAAAAATTTTAAATTTTAACGAGGTCCATCTTATCATTTTTTAAATGGATCGTGCCTTTGGTGTTGCAACTGAAATGTCATCACCAATTTCAAGATCATCTAGACTTTCCTCTATGTTATATTCTACAGGTTCTATATCTCTGTGTTTTCCATTTATATTTTAGTTCCAGTTTGAGTTTATTTGTTTGTAGAGGGTTGTAAGATCTGTGTCCAGATTGACTTTTTGCATGTAGACATCCAGATGTTCCCACAGCATTTATTAAAAGACTCTCTTTTCTCCATTGAATTGTCCAAACTCCTTTGTCAAAGATCAGCTGACTATATATGTATCTAGTTCTGGGCTCTATTATGTTCCATTGCCAATTTTTTTCTGTTTCTATTCTTTCATCAATATCACACTGTCTGGATTACTGTAGCTTTATAGTGTGTCTTGAAATCCAGTAACATCAGTCATCTAACTTGGTTCTATTTTTTCTGTTATTATTTTGTAAAAGTAGTAGTATGCCAGTAATGACTGGTAGAGACTACATGATAATACTCAAAATGGAATATAACTTCAAGAAAATGATAAATAACAAATGTTATTCTTTATTCCCCTTTTTTATGCTCAGTGGAAAGAAAATGTTATTCTTAATTCTTAAGAAATCAAGCAGTAAACTTACAATGAAAACAATTCAATTTTTGAACATATATAGAAAAAATTACTTTAATGCTACAATCAAAATTAATTTTATGGTTTATTACATATGTATTATATCAATCATCTATAAATTTACCAATCAAGATACAGTCTTATTATCTTAATTTCATTACAAGAAAATGTGTGCCTACACAGTGTCTGAAACCTAGTGAGAGTTCACCAAATGTCTATTAAATTAATATATGACAAAGTATAAGAGAAATATTGTGCCTTTCTACCCCAAAATACAACTATTATTTTCCTTAACCTTCATCTTATTGATCCCCAGAGTTCTCAGTAATCTTTAGCAAAGATTACTGCTTCCGTAGGTTCTAAAGCAGAACATATCTGAGGAATACCCTTTAGCTTACTTTGATTTCAAAATGTATGTTATTAGCCAATGACAATTCAACCCATAGCACCTCTTCAACCAGGAATTTAAAAACGATGATAGGATGCTATACGGTTTTAAAATAAAATTAGCAACAGAAATGTTGATGCTTTTTTTCCAAAAGAAAGAGCAGAGTTCTTTAAGACAAATATTATTTTTTCTTTTCAAGTGTTGCGCTTTAAAAGGGTGTGAATCAGAAGTTTTATTCATAAAATTCATGGATTTTTTGTATTCTTCATTTGTAAAAATATGTCTCAAAATATAGTTAATAAATGCTGACAATGGTGAGTCATAAAAATTGGGAATGTTTTATTTTT
>NW_016807882.1:904581-912648 GCF_001698545.2 Rhinopithecus bieti
ATTTGTAAAATATGTCTCAAAATATAGTTAATAAATGCTGACAATGGTGAGTCATAAAATTGGGAATGTTTTATTTTAAATACTTGGAAAACACATGGGGTTTGGCACATAATAGCTAATTCTTTACAGTTTTCATTTTGGTAGCCAAGCATGGCACAGCAAAGACTAAAAAAAGACAACAAAGAGGCTGACAAGGATACATGTCCCTTGACAATAGCACACATCCCTATTTCAAGTACCGCATTGTCAAAAAATGAAGTGGCAGAAAATACACATCTGAGCCTCAGTATTAGGCATTTTTGCAGGCAGAACATTTTTTTCCTAATGTTTGATTCATTTACAAGATTTAAAAATAAATGTCTGCTCACAGTAGAATTTCAATAACATGTTACTTTATATCTTCAATGTAAGCAAATAATAAAACTATATTCCTCAAAACCAAAGTACTTTTATCCCCTCATCTTATCCAATGCCTTGTCTCTGTGCATGTTCTGCTATGGCATTGCCAGTACTTATAGTTAGATTTGACTGTAGCTCCATTTTACTACCACTTACACCTAGAACTGACGTTGGGCTGCTGCTTCCCTTTTCTGCTCTACTGCCAGTCCCATCACTTTTGACTACTCCAAAATCACAGCCAAATAAATGAGAAAAGAACTCGATTTCACTAAATGGCAAAATAAAAATATTTAGATATTTAGATAGGATCATTCTTCATTAGGTTACTTCAGTCTGCATTGCATTTAGAATGGAACCATTAAAAGTCTCCCAATAGTGACAATACTACTTACTTCTATTTATTGAATTCCACTTTCTGAAAGAAAAGCAGGTTCACCCATATAAACTTTAACTGAGACCATCGTAAACCTTATAGTTAAGGTTCCCAGTAGCTGAACCTTATATGCAACTTAACTTGATTTTCTAAAACTTATTTTAATAAGGTTTATTATTTAAAATATGTTTACATGATATACAAATCTAAACAATTGCAAAATTTCATTTTTTAGACTATTTCAGACTATATTCTGATCAGACAATTTTTACTTTTTTTCATGGCTATCACCACCTTTCATACAAATTAACCTCTGTCATGGTAAAAGCCTTATTTTTCAGAGAAACATCTTTAAAAGAAACTTCAGAAAATCAATCATTATGAATTAAACTTTGTTTTCCTGATCTTCAAACAAAAATTGATTCAAAACATCACAGATATTGACAACAAGAAGTCATACAACTTGAGATGTATAAAAGATCCCAGTAAAGGGAAACATGTGAGTGAAAATATTTCTTGTTCAAAAAATTTCATTCCCTAGACATAAAAGGCCCTCGAATTTCTCCAGATGAATGCCAGTTCTAATGCAGTTTATGAGTACCTTCATTGCTATTACATTCTGAAATATAATAAAATGACATGTTTTAAATGATATCTTTCAAAACATTTACTGGACTCTCCAGGAAGCTGGATCAGCCCAAAATTGTAAGCACTCCAGGAATGTTGTTTAGTAACCTTGGGAAGATTTATTTAAACAAATTTCATCTGAATAAGGAAATTCATCTTATTTTTAATGACGATTTGAAATAGCATTCTTTCATGTCAGTGTTTTCCTCCGTTGAACCTGTGTTAGTTATCCTCTGAAGATGGATTAGGTTCTAGCAACTTCTCTGAACACCTGGGAGGAGTAAGCCATGGCTCTTTGCCACTATTACAGACACAGTTCTCTTCTGTTCACCTATTTAATGAGTTCTTATCCAGAAATCCCAATGCACCGATATAAGGTGTTAAATAACTGTGGACCACCCCATGTGAAATAATGTCTACAATAATTACCATGGGGGCACAGTATGCAAGTAAAACAGAAGAAAAAAATTGTCTCGTTGAAGAAGCTGTCATCTTAAATGAATATAATGTGAAATGGCAGAGCACAGATGTTTTGGTGTCTTTTAAAATAATTAAACTTGTGAACATAACTCTGGGTCCTAGTGTTCATGTTGTGGCAGTGACTTCCACTCCACAGGAAAAGAGTGCTTGATTAGTATGTGAAGAACAAAAAGAACCTATCTTTTTTTATTACTATGAAGAATCATTCAAGATTTGACTGTAGCTCCATTTTACTACCACTTACACCTAGAACCGATGTTGGGCCGCTGCTTCCTTTTTCTGCTCTACTGCCAGTCCCATCACTTTTGACTACTCCAAAATCACAGCCAAATAAATGAGAAAAGAACTCAATTTCACTAAATGGCAAAATGAAAATATTTAGATATTTAGATAGGATCATTCGTCATTAGGTTATTTCAATCTGGATTGCATTTGGAATGGAATCATTAAAAGTCTCCCAATAGTGACAATACTACTTACTTCTATTTATTGAATTCCACCTTCTGAAAGAAAAGCAAGTTCACCCATATAAACTTTAACTGAGATCATTGTAAATGTCTCCTTTACTCTTACGTCCAGAGTGGTAACCACATGCTGCCGCGTATGTCCATATGCCTGTTGTATGTTCAGTCTTGGAGTTCCTAACTTCTCTTTCTTTATTACTGGATTATTTCATGTAACTCTAATCTTCCAACTAGGCTTTGACTTTAGCTACTTTGTCTTTGACTTGTTTGATTCATACTTTTCCAACATACAATAAAAATGAGAGGCACCTCCCAGCAACCATGAAGATGCACCACCACTCAGATCTACTGTTGAGGAGAGCATAATTAACACAGGACCCCAGATACTGTACTTTGAATCCACCATCAATTCACACAGAGGCCATGCTTCCCATAGGCTAGTCTTAGGCAAAGGGCTGAAAGTGGCAAGGATGATAAGGCAGATCCATTTTTAGGAGTTATAGAACACTCTGATAAGCAACTTTGGCCCTAGTACTTGCCATCAACTTGACCAAAACTGTTTAAAATTCTTCTTCCGTAAAATAATCTACTTATCTAACTTTCCTTCCTTCATAATCTTCTTCACAGCTGTCGGACCGTTACTGCCATCTGATAGTTCTGACCGTCTCTTCCAGCTCCTCCTCTGGCTCTCTCCCATTTTTTTCTTCACCGGTGTTTTCTCCAACAAATCCTTTCTTTTATTCAACCTCTAACCCCACCTTAGTGTCTGCTTCTTAAAGGACTTAAATAAACACGTACCCCCATCATAGCCTTTTACCTTCCACTTGTTTACCAAACCTTCCCCAGCTACTCTGGCTGAAACTGGCCCAATTGCCCCATTGACATTTATGGTTTCTTTGTAATAAGCATAGAAATTGACTGCCCTAGTCTTAAAACTTGAATTAGTTACTTTTGTCTTGTCTGAGTTCCTTTCTCAGGAAACCAACCAACAGGCTTTCCAGATAGTATCAAGGAACTGAATTTACCAGATCACTGTGTCTAGACAATGAGATATTAGACCAATCCCTCACCCTTCATGATTGCCTAACCGACCACCTGCTACACCCATCTTCTTTATCTCTCTCCAATTCCTGTCTTGCCATACATTGTTATATTTCTTTCTTGCTATATAAACTAATTTTAGTTGGCTGAAGAGATGGTTTTGAGACTGATCTCTCATCTCCTCATCGCCCGACTAAAGCCTCTTCTCGGGCAACATTCATTGTGTCTGTTATTGGCTTTCTGGGTAGCGAGCAGCAGGACCTAGACTGAGCCCTTGGTGTTTTGGTAACATGGCTTTCTTTGTTTCATCTGTGTAACAATGAAAGAGTCACACCAGGTGATTTTATGAGCCTATTTTATCATCAGGAACAATACTCTACTTACTCTACATTTTTGAATAGGAAAATAATCAGTGTGACTTGATTGGTAAAGATAAATAGGTAAGATGACCAACATGTCTGGAAGATTTAAAGTAGTAAGCACTTATTGCTAGCAAGTCACACTGACAAATAGCAATTATTGGGCTGGGCATGGTGGCTCACACCTGTAATCCCAGCGCTTTGGGAGGTCAAGGCGGGTAGATCACCTGAGGTCAGGAGTTCGAGACCAGCATGATAGTAAGCACTCTTTTTCCTGTGGAGTGGAAATCACTGCCACAACATGAACACGAGGACCCAGAGTTATGTAAGATTAAGTGGTAGGCTATTTTAGATTATCTTTTGCTTTACAACTTTTAAAATCAATGTTACCTGGATATTACTCATATATTGAAAAAATGTTTAAACTTCTAAACATAATCTTATAGCAATAGCAGAAATATAAAAATTTCTGTATTTTCCCTCTCAAATTCTGTTGTACACACAAAAATATTCAAATTTCAAAATTCTAGTGTATATCCAATCTTCTACAGTTTCTTTTTTTTTCAATCAATGTTATATTGTTAAAAGTTACTGTAGAGAAATTGGGAAAGGGGAATATAAAGCACAATTAGACCTACTTGGGAGATCTTAGAAATGTTATAATTCACTTTCTGTGCAATATATGAAGAGATGCAATATATGAAGAGATACTTGGTTATAAGGAAATAAAATGTATATTAACTGGGTTTTTTTTGTTAATGAAAATATGAATTGCCTACATTTTTGGATAGGAAAATAGTCAGTGTGACTTGATTGGTAAAGATAAATAGGTAAGATGATCAACATGTCTGGAAGATTTAAAGGTATTTCTTGGTAGAGACTTGAATGACAGAACCATGATAGACCTCAGTAGAAAGGTAATCCTTAGAATGTGAGTTATTAGAATACAAAGGGCAATGGAGAATTATAAATGGGTAGTAGGGTGGTGAAGAATGCATTAATATACAGTTAGAGTTTTCCAAAGGGCCCAGTAATCTGATGATAAGGGGAAGGTTGGAGGACAAAAGAAGAGGCAGTGTGTGACACAAACAGGAGAAAGCTGGAAGGCAGTAACATGAAGGCAGAGGGCAGCCCCAGCATCTGCCTATTGCAAACGAACTCAACAGAACACCAATAGACGGTGAAAACTGTGCTTCTCTTCAGGTTCTATGACGCAATTCAGGGAATTAAATAGTTACTTTTCTTTAATTAATTTGAAGATGCAATTCTTCAAGAGTGGCTTAGCTAGTTCCAGTTTAGAGTGCTTTGTGTTTGTATACTTGGGACCCGATACCTTCTTAAGGAAAGATTTCATGCCCAATAAATGTTTGTTTGTTTTTTTTTAAGAAATGAATGCTAGTCTAACGAACCAATGTCAATTTTTTCTCCTCCATTTTCAGTAGTAAAGGAACAGCAGCACTATATATACCCAGTCAAATTTTATGTTGAAAACCATGTAGCCAGGGTTTCATTTTTAAATAAATAGTTTAAAACAATTTTGAAAGTGTAAACTTAGATAACTCATAGAAAATCAAAATATTAAGTAAACACATAAAGATCCCCAGCATTTATAATAATATGAGAAGTATAAATAATTATGTTTGATATATTTATCATGTATCAGATTAGCAAAAGTGAAAAAGAATCCATCATGCAAAGTGATTAGGAGGATATGTAGAAGTCAGCCATTTAATACATTTCTGAAGTCATGCAACCTCTTTGGAGAGTATTGGATTGATGCAAAAGTAATTGCAGTTTTGTCTACTTTTAGTGGAAAAAAATAGCAATTATTGGGCTGGACATGGTGGCTCACACCTGTAATGCCAGCACTTCGGGAGGTCAAGGTGGGCAGATCACCTGAGGTCAGGAGTTTCAGACCACCGTGATCAACATAGTGAAACCCCATCTCATCTCGTACTAACACTACAAAAATTAGCTGGTCATGGTGGCAGGCACTTGTAATCCCAGCTACTCAGGAGGTTGAGGCAGGATGGCTTGAACCTGGGTGGCGGAGGTTTCAGTGAGCTGAGATCCCGCCACTTCATTCCAGCCTAGGTGATAGAGTGAGACACCATATCAAAAAAAAAAAAAAAAAAAAAAAAAAAAAAAAAAAAAAAAAAAAAAAAAAAAAAATGCAATTACTTTTGGATCAACCTAATGATTTGGCAGTATCAAAATCTGAAATACGCTTTACTTTAAATATAGGCCAATTCTTAACATAAAAATATACATGATTTAAATTGTCACTGATAGCAATTAAATTAAAATTTGTATTTTAGCCATAACATGGAATATAATATATCCTGTTAGAAAATCAGAAAGATAGTCAAGCATGATGTAGAAAACATCATATATTGTACATCAGTACACAGTATCTTTTTAATTTTACAAATGGTTATATAAGTGTGTGTGTAATCGTGTTTAGTTATGCTTTTTCAAAACCATTATTTAGAGCATAAACTCATTTTGTTTTTACACTGATTTCCTCCCACATAACAAAGATGCCACCAGAGACCCACAACTGGGATAATTGGGTGAATAATTAGCTTGCTTGTTTCTATTAACCTTTCTTAAGTGTATGTATAGCTCACATTTATTTCAGTGTTTAATATTAAAAGTGTTTTGGTCTTTATTTAAAAGTTTGATGATATTTTTTTGACCAGATATATGCCATAGGAACTTAACTTTGTTTATATCAATTAGCCTACAGTAAAATTGGTTTTATCATACATTGTTTCACTTCAGATTGCAGTACTTAAGAACCTATCAATGACGTTAAGTGAGAACTTACTGTACTTTTAGAGTTATAATGTAAATCTTATATACTTTTATAATGGTGGAATTATACTTTTTACCTCATGCTTATATTTGGAGTTCTGGACCCGTTCTGTGAGCTAATTCTCTTATTTCTATTTTAATAATTTTTGGCTCTGTCATTGAATTTAAAATTCATGCAACTGAATTTTAAAACATAAAATACTGAATCACACAATCACCCTTGGCTACTATCATCTAAATATTAATATAACGTGTGTGTGTGCATGTACACATGTATGTATACATAATTCAAATATTTTAACTATTTGGTTTTATAATAGACAGATGGCTTCCCTTGGTCACAAAAATATTCTAAAATTTCTGCTGCATGCTTCAATGCTTTTTCAGTAATTCCTTGTCATGAGGAAATAAAAGTTTACTACCATTCTCTTGAGAGTTCTGCCAGCCAGCCTGCCTATGAGCATAGATTTATAGAGTCAAAAGATCTATTGCATTAGCCATTCCTAAGGGTCAGTTTTCAATCTTTGCTTCCCTTCTAATGATTAAGATGATTTCCTTAATACCTAAAGGTTTCTCATTTACACAGGGGTACCTCAGAAAACCTCAAGGGTCCTGTTGACAATCACCCAATCTGAAGGCTGAGATAAATGATCCATTGTGTATAACTGAAGACTTCTAATGCGGGAACTGACAGGCTGCAGGAATTACTGAGCTATTAGATCATCTCAGAGAAAGTGTGATACTGAATGTATGTCTCCTTTTTCCTCTACAAAAGTGATGATTCATACATAATCAAAGAAATGCCATTTCAACAGTATGGCTGGAATTTTGAAAATCTCTAGCAGCTTGTGTTTTTTTCAGTAGACTAATAAATTTTACTTTTTTTTTTTTTTCCTTCAGTGGAATGGGTATTTTGACTGTTCCTTTGCTCAGCATTCTTGAACAGAACAGCTCTCTACTTCCCATACTAGATGGAGGTGTGGCAGCATACTGAAGTCATTGGCAAAGAAGGAAGACTAATATTGTAAATCATTCCAAAGTGGAGGCACCTCGAGGGAATCCCTGGGGAATTAGCCAAGAATGTGTTGTAGAAGGAAAGGGAACCGGAATATTTACAAGTTGCTCTTAGTAAGAAGATGAAAAGAAAACCAGATATATAAAGATGAAAGGAAATGTCAGAAAGTCTGATTTATATTATGAGCAAAACAAATGGCACTATATCTTTCTAATAATTATGAAACCTAGACAAAAAGTGGATACGTTTGAAAATCCCCATGTTGAAACTGGAAATACTGTTGCAGTATACCTCAGTAATTAATGGAAAATGAAGATAGACTTAATTTCTCTCACAAAAGATAAAACAATTTATCGATGACATTGACAAGGGAAGTGGCTTGCTAGGTATACTGGGATGAAGAAAATATTCTTGCCTTATTTTATTTTGAAGTGGTTTCTAATTTAAAGAATCTTTTTTTTTTTTTTTTTTTTTTTTTTTTTTTTTTTTTTT